>NC_133389.1:7099772-7402803 GCF_047511655.1 Castor canadensis
TCATGTTCTTTCTTTCATTTTTGTGTTTATACAGTGCTGGCATGGTATCTTTTATTTGATCTTTTGTTTTCTCAAATTGAAAATTTTTGTTGTCTTGGAATTTCTTGAGTGTCTGCTGTACATATTGGTTGACCATGTCCAGTATCATTTCTATAAAATTCTCATTGATTACTTGCAGGATTTCTTCTTTCAGATTGTTCTTTTGGGCTTCATTGGGTTCTTTGTCATAGTTTATCTTCGTTTTGTTGGAGTCTGGATCTGGGCATCTCTTTTCTTCATTTCCCTCTGGTTCCTGTACTAATTTATTATTGGGAGAAAATTGTTTCCCTCTTTTTTCTGTCTTCCCATCATTCACGTTGCTACCGTTACTGTCCCTGTACTGTATGTAATTCAGTATTGTCTATCTTGTAACAGTAACAATGATGATATCTAGAATGGAAGGGTGAGAAGAGAGGGAAAGCAAAGAGGGTAAAGAAAAAGGAAAAAAACAAAACAAAACAAAAACAGAGCCAAAGAAATAAACAGGGACAGATAGTGTACTAATCAACAGTGAACTAAACAGGCATTAGAGAGACAGACAGAGGGTAAAAAAGTATTTCCCAAGTTCAGATGAAATAAAGTTTCAGTCTTAATAATTTTGGTGTTAATCCTTCAGCATCCAGTCCTGGTGTTGGTGTCTGAGTAGTACTTCTGTCGTTGTCTCATCAAAGGGGGGAGGGAAGATATTCCAAGTTCAAATGCAGTACAGTTTCAGTCTTAATAGTTTTGGTGTTACTCCTCAGCATCCAGTCCTGGTGTTGGTGTTCGAGTGGAAGTTTTGGTGGTCTGCATCTCCCAAGCAGGTTAGGAGCTGGCATCTGGCAGAGTGGGAGCCCTCTAGGTTTCTCTGTTTAATGTGGAGTGGGGAATTCTATGCATGGGCTGGGGGTGTGGAGGTGTCAGAGTTTTGCCTCTTCTTTGTGTTTTTTCCTGCCAGGTGTATCTCCAACATCTCTCCAAGAGTTTACTAAAAAATGATTACAAAATAAAAGAAGAGATAGACAAATGGGACTACATTAAATTAAAAAGCTTCTGCACAACAAAATAAATGGTCTATAAATTGAAGAGACCACCCACAGAGTGGGAGAAGACATTTGTTAGCTGTACATCAAAGAACTGATAACCAGAATATACAGGGAGCTCACAAAACTAAACTCCTTCAAAAATCAATGAATCAATAAAGAAATGGGCAACTGAACTAAACAGAACTCTTTTGGAGGAAGAAGTCAAAATGGACAAAAAAAACACCATCCCTGGTGCTCACCATCCCTGGCCATAAAGGAAATACAAATCAAAACCACACTTACATTCTTCCTCACACCTGTTGGAATAGCCATTATCAAGAACACCACCACCAACAAATATTGGTGAGGATGCAGGGAAAAAGGAACTCTCATACACTGCTCATGGGAATGTAAGATAGTACAACTACTTTGGAAAACAATATGGAGGTTTCTTAAAAAATTAAACATAAATCTGCCATATTATCCAGCCATATCACCCCTAGGCACCTGAACACCCATGTTTATTGGAGCACTAGTCACACAATAGCCAAGCTATGGAAACAGTCAAACGTTCCAGTATCGACAAATAGATTAAGAAAATGTTATATTTATACACAATGGAATTCTATTTGACCACAATGAAGAATGAAATTTTGTCATTTGCAGGTAAATTGATGGAACTGGAGAACATCATCTTAATGAAGTTAGCCATGCTCAGAAGACCAAAAATCACATGTTCTCCCTCATATGTGGGTTCTGGACCTAAAAAAAATGCACCAATATCAGACATGGGTCACACACTGAGGGGAGACCACACACAGGAGGAATAGGGAAAGGGAAGGAAACCTAAAACTTGAATGTGGTTGATGTGCTCACTATATAGGGGTGAATAAAATAATCAAAAACTGACAGAGGCCACTATGGGAAGGGGACCAGGAAGTAGTGAAGAAGTCTGGTAGAGATGAACCAATGTGGATTGCAATACACATGTGCATGGAAGTGATGCTAGGAATCTCTCTGCATAGCTATCTTTATCCCAAACTAGCAAAAATACTATGTTTTTCTTATTATCTTTTATGTTTTTTCTTCAATAAAATTGGAGAAAAAGAGAGCAGAACAGGTTCTGTCCAGAAAAGAGGGGGCGGGAGAGGTATCCCAAACAATGTATACATATGTGAGTAAATGTAAAAATGATAAAATAAAATTTAAAAAGTTACATATGAATAAATTAATTTGAAGTAAATACAAATGAACAGATGAATAAATACAAAGAGAATACAAATAAACAATTGAATGAAACAAGAAAGACAGTACAGGACGTAGAAGGAGAACTCAAGGAAGTTATAGGAATCCTGAAAAAAATTTAGAAGTTGCAATTCTAAAAATAAAAAGCTCAATAAGTCAAATAAAAAACTCAGTTGAAAGGCTCACCTATAGTGTAGACCAAGCCAAAGATAGAATGACAAGCTGAATACAAGGTTATCCAGATGAAAATATGAAAGTATGACATACCAAATCAAATTGAATTAAAGGATTTCTGCAGAATAATTTCCCAACAGTCATATAATACACATTCTTCTCATCTGCCCGTGAAGCCTTCTCCAAAGTATCTTATACCTTAGGATATCTTATATCTTATATCTTAGGATGTAAAGCACATCATAAGAAAGACAGTAAAATTGAAACAGCTCCCTATATTTTCATTGTATCACAGCGGATTAAAACTAGAATCAATAGCAAAAGAAGAATATAGAAAACACTCAAACATGGGGATAGAATTGTCTGTTGGATGACTGGAGAGAATCACTGACAAATTTTACCAGATTTTTGAAGATGGACTTACATTAAAGCTTCTCAAACCATTCCTTAGAATGCAAAGGGTTGGAATACTATGAAACTAATTTTGTGAAGACACTATTACCATGATGCCAAAACTGGATAATGACAGAACAGCAAGAAAGGAAATTATAAACCAACTTCTTTGGTGTACAAAGATGCAAAAACTCTCAATGATACACTTACAAACTGAATTCAACAGGACATCAAAAAATCATACACCATGATCAAATTGGCTTTATTTCAGGAGTACAAGGTTGGTTCAACATATGCAAATCAATAATCATGATACTATTATATGTTTATGCTATGCCACTCCTGGGCATGTATCTGAGAAAATGTAAGTCGGCATACAATACCCTTTTTTATAGTACTTTATTCAAAAGAGCCAAACTCTGGAATCAGTCTATGTGCCTTTCATGCAATGAATGGACAAATAAAATTTGCTACAGATACACAATCTTCACCCACAAAAAGAACAAAATTCCAGAAAATGAAACTGGAGATTGCCATGTTGAGAGGAAGATAAAGCTTAACAGAAAAAAACAAATATTCTATGTTTTCTCCCATGTGGAAAATCTAGATCTGAAAATATACAATTAAGAGCATGACATGATTTTCAGTGGAGAACTCACTGGGGGAAAGGGTGGATAGAAAAGTGGGTATGATTGAATTGCATATTATACATGTGTGAAAATACCATAGTGAAACCAACTAAAATTGTTTTTAAAGGGGTGGAAGAAAAAGGGAGGGTGAGAAAACACAGAGGGGGAGAATCTGATCATAGCACAGGTTATGTATGTATGGGAATATCACAATGAAATGCTTTTGTTTATTTTATGCTAATAAAATAATAATAAATAATAAACTGAGAATAGCATGGAAATACTTCATATGGGTTTTGAAGTCCTCCTTCACTCTGAATCCCTCAAATGTTGGGGTTTTAAGCATTTTGCAGTCACCAGAGTATTATGCATTTTTATCAGCATTCATATATTTTCAATTTCCACACCAAACTGTAACTTCTGCAAGAGGAGAAAATACATTGCCACAGAAGGAAAAGGAAGAACTAGGTCCCTAAAGCATCTCTTTGTGCTAATGAATCCATTACTTCATAAGGAATGAATTTAGCACTCAAGTTTTATAGAATTCATCTATTATGTAGTAAAAATAAAAGCAGGTAAATAACAGAATACAGAGTAATATTTGAACTAATTGTTTCTATTTTGGGAAAGTTTAAATGTTGCAAAAGAACATTAATTAGATACTAACAAATGGGAAAGGCAAAAGACATTTCTTAATTCCAGATATTCAGTGGCATCTAGCAGATGTTGTGTAATATGAAAATGAAAAACGTGGAGAGCAGAGAAAATGAGGAAAAAGTGTGATGTCTAAAATCAATAAGCACTTGCTACATTCTGCCAAGGATCTTGTATTGATTTTTCAAACTTTACTCTGTTTTCATTTGGAAACTGAGCAAATATATGGAGGCTTACATTAATATAGAAAAAATAGTCAACTCTCCACCTATTCAATAAATGACTTGAAACCATGTGATCATATACAGGTCAAATCTAAACTATATGCAACAGAGAATATTTATTTATAGGATATTTGTTAAAAATTTCATATTGTGATACATTTGTTACCAATAGAATATACACATGTATGCACACACTAAACCTACTTGTCAGAATTTTAAAGCTCATTTTTTTTTCAAGGAAAGTTAGGTATCAGAATATGACATTATAATATATTTTAATTAACAATCACTTGATACTATTTTCTACCCTGAATATTTCTTCACATCTAATAAGATATTTGCAGAATTAAGTATATCAATATGCTTGGTTATACAAGCTTTCATTTATTTAAAAAGCTGGCAGCATAATTAAGAAATATCACCTTATAAAATCTATGTACCATTGGACTACATCAAAAATATTTCCTCCCACATAATTTGGTTCAGATGTCAGTTTTCTGTAAAGTTGAGAAAATCAATTAGTAGTGACACTCTGTGGTACTAAGTGTGGATAATTTATTTCCATTCACAGTCACTATCTAGAGTTGAATGGCTATTAAACAACCAAAATGACATTTGTTGTGCTTGTTTGTTAGAGAAGTATTATAACATTTTAAAAAACATTATGATATAATAAATACATATTACCTGAAATCTTCTAACCCAGAAGTAGCATCATTATTTAAGTCAATCTTTTGTATATACCTAAATGTGCTCACTCATAAATTCAAATTGAAATGATGAGGTGTAATTTTAAAATGATGAATTCATCTTTATCATATCAGAAATTTTAAATTACATAAACTGAGAAGGTACTATACTTTTGTTTTCTCCCATATTAATATTTATATAAGTTCCTATAAGTTAGAAAACAGAACAATATTAGTCAAATTATTTTATTTCATTTATCTCCTTCAACAAATCTTATCATTTTGCTTGTTCTCTATTTAAGATAACAGATTTATTTAGATTTAATTTAAATATTACCACTTCTAGACCCTCTGAAATTATATGACTCTCATGACTTACTGTGAGTCAGCTCTCAGGTAGCTGGAGCAATGTCTTCAAGTAACATTGTACATAGCAGTTGTAGTTAAGGATGCCTGGATTCAGTAAAAACTGTAGTCGTCAACTATGTGCATCTTCTTGCTTTTCTTATTCTATTGAAGGTTGCAGAGTAGTTTTCCCCTTTCCCATTCATAAAAACTTTAAAAATTGCATAGTAGTAATTTTTTTTTGCTTTTTAAAAACTTTGTTTCCCAAAAAGGTGTTTCTGTGTTCATTCCACTTGTGTCTCTCCTACGCTAAAACTATCTTGTGACACATATACTTAGGAGTGCTTTTCTTTTCTTACATTTTGCCAGTGATTTTATTTTTCATTGCTACATATGTCTTTGAATGGTGAAATCCCAGAAAATCATAATCGCTAGCCTAAAATATCTGAATTTTAAAATCTTGAAAGACAAAAATCTTACAGGTATAATATTGGAAAAAATTTTAAAAATTCTTTAAGAGAAATTCATCTTTAAAGGGGAGTTACTGGAGAAACGCAAGAGCATGACAGCACTTATAGGCCTGTCATGTGATCTGAAATAAGTAATAGATGTATTTTTTCAAGTGTGAAAATTCAGGTGTAGTAATGACAGCCAGATGGGTATAACAGGTATAATCAGAGAAACCACGTTCAGGAAGAAATAGGTCACAAAAGCAAAACACACATACACATATCACTATGACTGTTAATTGTATGTGCTCAGCTTTATAACTGTCATATGAAATGCTATGAAGAATGAACTTCTCGTGATGTCTGTGAAAACCTTGATGGATCACTACCGCACATGCAGTTTCCTACAGAGCAAGAGACCCTGAAAAAGTTTTTCTTTCATCAATGCAGATGCACAAAAAAGGTGTTTCTTCATGTATCAAGAAAGTTTTCACACTTTTGCTACAAAGTATCAACACTATTATGCACTATTATGAAGTCACATTTGCAAAAATGCATAAAACAAATTAGAAATCTCTAAAAGTTTTTATATAACATGTCTAGATCAGAAATGAAACAAAATTAAAATATGTAGCAGCAAATTGTAAAAATTTTGTTGATAATTTAACGTAGTGAAAAAACACTTTAAAATACCTAAAATCTAAAATAAAACTTCGGCATATGGAAAGGTGATTACAGGTTAGACTGTGGCTAATTGCACGTAGGTACCCCATGAAAGGTGGCTGACTGCTGTCATGATCATTACTATATGCTGAAGTCATTTGTCAAGATGAATATAGCCACTTTTTTTAAGGCATGGCTCTCTTTGGAAATTGTGTTCCAAATTATTTTGTAAGCTACTGTTTCTTTTTATTTATTTTTGCAGTACTGCAGGTTTGAACTCAGGGTCTTATGCTTGCTACACAGTTCTTTACACTTGACACACTTTCCCAATCCTTCCTGTGTTGTTTACTTTTGAGACAGGGTGTTGCTTTAATACTTGACTGGTTTGGACCTGTATTTTACTAATTTGAGCTTCCCCACAAAGCTGGTAATGAAAGGTGGATACCACTGCACCCAGACATTGGTGGAGATGGAGTCTCGAGGACATCCTCCTGATCTCCGCTTCCCAAGTAACTAGGAAGATAAACTTGAGCTACATTTGTCTGGCACTGGTGATATTGCTATCTTTGAAATCTTATATAATTTGGTGTACACCGACATGAGAATTTCTTATTAAAATTTGCCACTTACTTACCCTACTTCTGGGTTGTTTTGAGTACAGGGAAGTCTACTCTCATGTACTGACCACAAATAAGGCAGAAACAATTTTGATTATTAAATAGCAAAATGATTGAGAAAGTGTCTTAGCTTACTATGCACATGACTTTTTGTTTTTTGTGAGCCAGTTACAGACTTTACTGGCTTCTTCAGGCTCACGCTGGCTAGGCAGGTGCTCTACCTCTTGAGTCACAACTCTGTCCCTTTTCTGTGCTAATTTCAAGACAGGATCTTGTGAATTATTTGCACAGGCTGGCTTTCCAAGGCGATCCTCACGATCTCCGCTTCCTAAATAGCTAGGATTACAGGGATTACAGGTGTGAGCCACTGGCACCTGGCCAAATGTAGCTTTAATTAATTAAACCTTCTGGAACTTGCTGAAAGATTGATTGCTAAGTATAAAGTTGCAGCCAGGTGTGAGAAAAAAAGTTCTGTTGTTCTTTTGACTATAATGTGACTACAGATTATGATACTATACTGTACATATATATATATATATATATATATTTAAAAAGCTAGCAGGGTTTTGAATGTTTCCACATAAAGAAATGATAAACGTTTGAGCAGATAAATATGTTTAACTCAATTTAAACATTATGCATTTTATATAAGTATGAAAACATTACATGATATTCCATTAATTTATACATATTTTTTGTTTTATATATCAGTTACAATATTTTTAAAACTATAAAAGCATTCATGCCACATGATTACAAATGGGTCCTTATGGTTTGGGATTAAATTAAAATCTATTTTTTTCTGCACAGTCCACCAAATCATCAAATAAAGGTTTAAGAATTGCTTCACTTTTTCCAATCATTAATACAAATGCATTATTCAGCTGTAAAAAAAATATGTCATTTGTAGGAAAATGGATGGAACTAGAGATCATCAAGATAAGCAAAATTAGTCAGAGCCAGAAAGACAAATATCACATTTTTGCTCATATTTGAAATCTAGAAAATAAAAGATAAGGCAGTAAATAGGGAATGCTGGAGAAAAGGAAGAGGACAAAGGGCTGATGGAGAGAAGTAAGAAAAGGTAATGGGGACTAACAAAGTCAAAGTATATTATGTGTACATAGGAATATATCCCAAAGCAATCTATTGTTCTTTTTTTTGCAATTAATATACACTAATAAACAAGAATTCACACACACACACACACACACACACACACACACATACACCAGCTGGTAAATGTTAGAATTTTCAGATCCAACATAAACATGAGTAGATAAAAATGGGGATAATTTTGAAAATGTCATCCATTTGCAAAGGAGGAGACACTAGTTTTCTTTTTATGTTAGATTTGGTGGGAAAGAGAAGAAGTTTCTATTGTTGACAGTCAAATTGCTAACCAAGGATAGTTCACCATTTCATGTTTCCTAACACTGAAGGAAGTTTTATATCAGCAAGTGTCTGCCTTAGAAGTTCCTGAATTTGCTGAATTCTTTTTATTTTCTGATGAAGGGCATTTGAAAGCACACATGGTACTCCATGTGAAGGGGTAGAAATTGTAATTTATTAAATAATTTAGCAACTAGCATATGTACAACTGAAAATACACAACTTCCTTCCCTGAGTTCAGGTTTCTATCCTTCTTACATAAAACATTTCATGCACTATAAGTTGTATTTTACTAGATTTCAGCTTCCTGGAACTCAAGCTTTGAGATTTTAAACTTTTTAGATTGTGGTTTTGAAGATCTTACACTTCGGGGTTTTCACTGCTACCATTTGAACACTTGGGAATGTGTTATCAGATACGGTGTCTTTGTGGTCATGAACAGCACAGGCATCTTTCTTCCACAGTAGCAGCTGTTAGTAGCAGGGCCCTAACTGTGACATGAGAAGTTTTCAGTTTATTAAGTCTCTAAATCCAATCCTGTACCAAAAATGTCATACTTCACTCACTGGCTTTGTTTGGCTGCATCCCTCTTTAAGAAGGAGAAACGGCCCATACCTTCTGCCTGAAATGTCCTTCATTTCCCACCTGCAGCACGCATGTGCATGGATTCAGCATTAACACACAATCCTGCAGAGTCCCCTCCCCACTATTCTTCCTCTTTCTCCAGATGAAGGAACCCACTCTTGAAAAATTCATTAGGCCAGCAAAGTTTTTTTCTCATACTTTCCCTTGAGGATATTTCATGTCAGTTCTCATAAAGTTAAGATTGTTTTCTCAGTCTGCACTGCATTTTGTGAATCCCTGTCCTGTAATGGATATCTCATTTCTGTATGATGCCAAGTTTGTGATAATTGAACAGTTTATATACCTTATCAACTGGAAAATACTTCTACAAGTAAATCAATATCTTAACTCCATTTTCCCAATTATTGCTAGAGTAAATAGTTAAGATAACATTCAAATTCTCAGTTGAATTAATATATATGGTGGGATTCACTATTACATATTTTAGATGAAGCACTAAGAAGAAATATAATTAAGATTTAATTTTAGTAAGTTTTTTAACTGATGTAAAATTCTTGGTTTATTGTCTTTGAAATTCTTTTGGATCTGAAAAATAAATGTTTTTACAACATTTAATAAGACATATGGTTATATGATTTGCCAAATTCTAAATATATAAAAACTACACATCTGCTTTGGTATCAGCTTCATAGACTCATCCTGACAATTAATAATATCTAAAGAGGAAATTTTATAGTAGAATAAAGTATTCGCTTTTCTCCAATACCATAGATTCAGATAGGTATTATATTCATCAAAATTAATGCAGCCCATTTATAAATAAAAGTGACTATTTCATAGCATCCCATCCGTTTAAATAATTTTTCAGGAATGAAGTTGATTTTGGCATTTGTATTCAGAGTTATTGGCATTAAGTCACAGAATAACACTGCCTCAAAAGATGAATCACAAGCAGTTTTTCTGCCCTGTTTATCGATTATCCTTCAGCTTATAAAGAGCTTGTAAGGTTAAAAAGCATTTAAAGATTTATTACCTCTATTGATCTAGTTCTTCTGCAGTGTTGAAAGCAAATATAAATCTGGTTCAAGCAAAGTATACAGTAAACATTACTGTTTCAATCCCACAATTTAGCAGTTTTAGGAAAGTTTTCTCTATGTAATAAGATGTGTGATCTCTCTACTTGCTACATATACAGATTAATTCTTATCTCAGATGTCACCTATTTTGTGTTTAATTTCTTATTGGTTGAGCTAAAACTGAACAAATCTCAGCTGTGGTCCCACGAATGCCTTTTTGATAGCTGTTATGTTTTTCTTAATTGAAGCAAGCTCCCCTAAATCCTAGTATAGATAAAATTTTAGAAAGCACAAGAATATAATCACTTTACTTATTCTTTATATTTATAGCACTGTCCTATGTGTCTGTACACACACACATTTGTGAATCTGATTTTTCTCTTTTTCTAAATCTATACCTATGTGATTCTTTATTAAAATACATTATATGTAGATTTTAATATATATCCCATGAATACTTCCATATGTACACATAATATAAGCATATATGCATATATATGCATATCAAAACAAGTTTGATGTATGAAAAAAACATGATTTCTTTTTATTTTAAAAATATTTTGGAGATCATCATGTTAAATGAGATAAGCCAGACTCAGAAAGACAAATATCTCATGTTTTCTCTCCTATGCAGAATCTAAACTTAAGAAAAAATGCCATGAGTAAAACAGGTGCTGTTTTTTTCTTTGACGGGGAACCAGCAGTATGGCAGCAGGAGGGTGAAGGGAAAAGGAAGGGAGCAGGAGCGAATATCATCAAAGCAATTTATATGAATGTGCAAAACCAATGAAAATTGCAAAAAGAATGAAGGAGGTAAGGGGGTGAATTTCATCAAAGCAAATTATATGCACCTAGAACATGTCAAAATAAAACCCCTTTTTTCAATTAATATACACTAATAAAATATATAAATGAATAAATGAATGAGCTTTAAAATGTATCTTTCTTACTTTCCTTATGTTTATGAGATCTTTAAATGAGAAACAATCATTCTTTAAAATTTGTAAGATGAGACAGTCATCTTAAATATCCCCAGCATTTTCATAGCTTTGTTAACGATATATTTTTTAAATCTAATTTTATTTATTAAATTGAAACTTTCTTCAGTTGCCTGAAGGGTAATTTTATGTATCACCTTTAATATAATTATTTAAAATTGAATTTGTCAACGAGAACAAACTTTGTGGGACCCATGAGTTACTTCATGAAGATAAGGATTCAGTGGCCAATTAATTTGTGAATTTTTCCACATTGCAAAACCTTGGAAAACAGGTGAAGGGACCACATAGCAAACGTGATCCTCCATTGTTCTCTGCACTTACCACGCAATCGAAGTTTCTGTGTGCATATGTGTACTGGGGAAACTCACAGCACTCTAATAGCATCTTGCAATTTAAACCTTTGTGTCTGTTTCCACATATACTAAATACAGTCTTTCCCGTTGGTCACACATTATCTCTCATTTCTTTATTTTGGTGTTGGCATTATCTAGTGACACTTAAAAACAGCAAAAAGTCAGAGACACAGACGTAGTTTTTAATTCCTAGATTTCATATTCGATGTAAGACGTAATTATCTAATTTAAGGGTCTCAGAAACTTGCCTGCACTTTATTGAGCCCTAGCGAACCCATGTGCTTACATCTATATAAAATCTGAAGGACTTCTTATTCTTGAGAATAATAAAATTAAAGAAAAAGTAGCACATAAATAATAAAATTAAAAGAAAATAATCATAAATGGCAACTTATATCAAGGAAGATAATTAATATAAAATAAAATTAAGCCAGATACAAAACCAGCATTTTTGAATCTTTCTAAAGTAAGACTGATAAAACTCGGTTGTGACCACATTCAGTCTCTGCCTTTGTCATGTCCACTTTGGCATCATTCCTTTTCTGGAGCTGAAGCATTGGCTGAAATTTTATCTCATTTAGTCATTTCCACAGGTCAGGGTTACCTTGTAATAATCACCTTGCCGTACCAGTGCTGCTGAGGGGCTTCCCTGAGGAGCAATGAACATGGGGCTGCCATCCTGACTCAGTCCGACACTAGAATAATTGTGAGGTTTTTTAGCTTCATGAAACTAGGAAAATTAAATGTATTTTAAGCTTAATTTATTTGCCTTTGAATGAGAACATTAATGGGATCCATCATGCCCACACAGAAGGTATAAATAGGCTTAATGGATTTCATGTAATTGTGTATTAATAAACATCAATGCCCAGGTGCAGAATATATATGATGTATGCTGTTGTAATATAGAGAAAAAACACAGTGTGGATATAAAATACAGAGGCTATTATTTTGTGTATACAATGGATCTGTTGCCATCTGTATCTTTATAATGGGGTACAGACTACATAAATAGGCAATATAAAATTAAAACACCTTTATATGCTATGCATATATTAATATATGTAAATGATATGCACAAATAAAAGTTAATTTATAGTAAATGATTTATAGTGGTTTGATAAAATGAAATACGTACATGGATTAAGTAAAATCAGTATTTTTTAATGATGAATATTAGTACAGATTACATTAGCTTTAGTGAAAGAAATCTGTTTATATTAGGGTGAGCTATTTTTAAAATGACATAAAAGACAGGATATAAAAGATACAGTAGTATAGATGAATGGATAGATAGATGATAGAAAGGTAGGTAGGTAGATAGATAGAAATCTGTACAGGATGTCTTTAATCAACAATTGTTTTATTAACTTCCAATATGTTTTGATATAAGATCAATTGTTAAATTTCTGGATTTTCACATATATATTTATATATTGCAAACAGAATATATTGTGATTCTTCTTTCATATGTTAATATTGATTCATGTATAATAACATTAATTCTGACTTACCATTTATCACGTTACTACATAGTTTCAATTATTTTACCAGTATCAAAATTCACCTTGTTTTATCTTAATTCCTTAAGACATGTCTTCATTATTGGATGGTGAAAGGTTCTCCTTTTAAATCTGTTACTTATTCAATGCAGTACTGGATATCCTAGCCAGAGCATTTGTTTAAGAGCTACAAATAAATGGCATCCAAATTGGATAAAAGGACATTATGTTTCGTCTTTGTTGGCAGACAACATGTTCTTATATAGAAAAACCTCTGAATCCCCCACCAAAAATGTAAGAACTGATACATGAATTCATTAAATTCAAAATCAACACACAACAATCAGTAACATTTGTTCATGCCAGTAATATGAAAAGGAAATCAATGAATCAATTCCATTTACAATGCATGCACAATTATCTAAGAATGAAAGTATTCAAAGAGGTGAAAGAGCTCTGCTAAAACCTTGATGAAAAACTAAAGAGTGCACAAGCACACAGAATATATTCCATGTTCATGGATTAAGAAAAAGTTTGTTAAAATACTCATACCGCCCAAAGTGATCAGACTCAATGCAGTCCTCATCAAAATGTCAATACTGTTTTCCTGCAAATGGACAAAAATGATGTCTCAGTATAGGTAAAGTTAGCTTGAACCAAAAGAAAAATACTAAAAGCGTCTGATTACCTGGACTCAGAGAACATTACAAAATTCTAATAATCAAAATAGCATGTTATTGACATAAATTACAGGCATGTAGATCAAAGTAAGAGAACAGAGACTCCAGCAATAAATCAATGCATTTATAGCCAATCTTTTGATGATGAGGTACAAAGAGCCCACACTAGAGAAAGAATGGTTTCTTCAATAACAGACCTGGGAAGTAAAGCACTATCTCTTGCCATAGAGCAAAACTAATTCAAAATGGATCAGAGCACAGGGTGTGGTTGTTCACACCTATCATCTAAGATACTTGGAGTCAAAGAGTTGAGCATGCTAGTTCTAGGTTAACCTGGGGAAAATGTAGGGAATATGCTTCTGGACACAGGTCTAAGCAGGAAGTTTTAGATAGGACCTCAGAGCTCTGGAAATAAAAGCAAAACAGTGAAACAGGACTACATTAAATAAAAGTCTTTTGCTGAACAAAGAAACAATTGACAGTAGAAAGAGCAGACAGGACAAAAAATACTTGTCAAGTGTATGTTTGATAACAGATTAATATTCTGAATATAAAAGGAACTCAAATATCTCAACAGTAACACAGATAATCTTATTTAATCATAGAAAGATTGGAATGAATATTTCTTAAATGAAATCATACAGATAGTCAACATGGGTATGAAAAGATGCCCGATGATCTTCAGAGAAATGTCAATCAAAACCAGAATGAGGTTATTCTCTTCTCATAGCTATAATGGCTATTTTCAGAAAAGATAAACTTTAATGTTGCTGAGGATAATTCTTAAATACCTTTTGTGGGAATGAAAATTAGTATAGCCATTGTGGAGGTTCCTCAACAAACTGAAATAAAATTACTCTATGCTCCAACAAAGCCACTAGTTTTTCAAAGGAAATGGAATCAGTACATGACAAAGAGATAGCTGTGCTCCCATGTTTATGGCAGTCCCATAAGGAAGAGTCACAGTTTGTACTCTACCTAAATGTCCAAATATGGATTAGGAAATGAAGGAAATATGGTATATTTGCAAAAAAAATTCTGTTCCATGATAAAAATGATGAATCCTGTTATTTGCGACCACATGGACAGAGCTGGAGATCATTGTGTGCTAAGCAAAATGACCTAGATACAGAAAGACAAATCGAAGACCTTATTGATGTGTGGACTGTAAAGGAAATGCATTTCAAAGAACCACTGAAGAAAATAGTTCTTGCCAGAGACTGGGGAGAGGAGAGAGGAAGGGAGATGTGAGGATTAAATGGCTTTGCTCCACTGCATGGAAAAGAGAATCAGTTATTGATAATATATTATCAGAGAGTCTGAATGTATTCACCTCAAAGAAGTTATTACTGCATGAGGCAATATATATGCTAATTATTCTGTTTTCATCATTGCACAATGTTTATATATATGAAAAGATCAAAACATCACACTGTCCAACACAAAATGAACAATTATCAAGTATTAGTTAAAATAATACTAAAATAGTAATGGCTTTTTGAATAGAACATCAATTTCAGTTAATTTATATACAGAAGAAAAATTCCCACTAAAAAAATCCCTGAGCAAAATCCATAGATAAATGTTTTATTCTTCATAATAATTACTTATCCCTGTAATAACATGCTTAAGTCAGTAAGGAGAAATAGAGCGCTTTGTGATAACACTATTCGTATTTTCATTAAGATTTTAGGTAATTGGGTTCTAACTTCACCAGGAACTGACTGTGAAATTGCAGAATTGTGGGGCTGAGACTTAAAAGGTACCACAGAGACCCTACAGTTTTATACTTTCATTTGACAAATCAGCAATATGAAATGAAAAGGGAGGATTAAAGCCTTACTCAAGAATATATTTAACATAACAGCAGAGCTGGGGAGAACTTGTCTCGTTTCATACTATCATGCCTTTCTTTCATCTCCTTTGATTTATGTCACATGTGAAATACATAAAATGTGCTAAAAATAACATTGCTTTATTAAAAAAGCAATTTCTTTCTTAATCGGTGAATTCGTCAGATCAAGAGAATTTTACTCTAAAATTTAAAATATTATCAATGATTGAGTTTCTATTTTTCTTCTTTTCATGATAATTAGCTAAACCTTGATTTCCCTTTATATAATAATATCCAAAAGTAGCATCAGTTGAAAGTTAGAATTTTATTTATCTCAATTCTACTGTAATTTTGTGAGATTTGATATGTTGTTAAAAAAGGCACAACAGGCAAGCAAGCATTCAGCACTCAATTTTAACCATAAAGTGCCATGCCTAAAGAACTTAAATTTGCTTGGGGAATAAAGCAATTAGTTATCCTATGCAAATTAATACATGCTCTGAAAGTGTAGAATGCCAACTTATTAACATACAGGACTCTAGCATGACATCTAAATGCAACCATAACAGGTGTGAACCACACAACCCACCCCTCTTCCACCCACTATACTCCACCCAAATGTTGCCTCCAGGAGACATCACCTGAAGACTAGGTATTTTCCACCATTAAGACTAAATATATCAGTAGATATTCTGATATGAACCATGCCTTTATAAATACGTGTGCATATGTTTTTACATGTGTATTATGCTCAGTAAAGTCATCATCCTTTACCAAGCATCGTTTTTTGAACTTCGTATGATGAGTTTCCCATATTGCCCTTTCCTTTAGAAGGAGATTATTCAATATCATCCCTCTAGACTCCAATTTTCTCTATGTGTTTATCTATTTATTTATTTACTTTTTCCTTTTGTGGGAATGTGTAGGTAGAGTTGGTTTAGCGATACCTCTGTCAAGAAATCACCCACTCATTTCCTCAGTTACCTTGTGATTTACACTAGGCCTTGCACTAAGATGGTGTCATGTATGCCTGTCACTTTTTTATTCATGCTGTTCAGTGTACATCACAATAACATTATTGGGAACAGAATTTTGTGGTGAGAAAAATCCGTAATTTAATTAACATGTCTTTACACCTCAGCTGATCCACTTATTAGGTAGGTAAATTTGATCAAGTGTTTTAAAAATTCCCAAAGGATCATTTTTCTTATTTGTAATGATAATTACATCCCTTCATTGGTATGTTTTTGTAATTAATTAATTAGATGGGTATGCTGTACAAAGTGGAGTCTTTAGAATATCAACCATTTAGCAAATGTGAGCTTCTGATAGTAATTACTATTAATTGATGTGCATATGCTTTTGTTGATGTTGCTAGAAACTAAACAACATGGGTTACATTTGGATTCTATATTTTAAATATGCAATATTAAAATAGAAAAGGAAACACAAAATATGAAACATATACAAATGTTGGACTATCTCATTTTTAGGGTAATATTTATATAACACTTCTTGGATACATCTCCTGATCTACATATAAGAAATTTTAGAAAATATGCATCAAGTACAAGACAGAGTAAGTGAATAATGACCAGAGACTATTTCTCTTTTAGCTCTAGACTAAAGACAAATGGAAAATGCATATGATCCACTGTATTAACTTAAAGAACTTTTAACAATCAGAATGATTTTATGTTACCTGAGATATATAGTATTCATTGTATATGTATTAAATAGGCTAGGATGAGTAATTTAATAAGAAAACCATATATATTCATATATTTTTATATACAGACATATATTCTTTTTAGATAGGATCTCACTATATAATCCATATTGTCCTGAAACTACCTCACAGTGGCCTCCACATTTTGACCCTTCTGTTTCAGCTTCCCTAGTGGTGGGATTAAAGGTGTGTACCACCACACCAGGCAGAAAGTTAATCACTTTCATTTGATCATTTACAACTGTTATTATTCCATATAACCTAACAGCACATAAAATGAAAAAAGCACGTCTAAACAAGCACATAGCACTTGCTTCACACATTTGTAATACACATATCTGCCAAATGTTAACTGGCTTCAGGAAAGAAATTCATATCCTTATTACACACAGTAACAGTATAGCCATGGAAAAACATGTTTATTATGCATTTTCACAAAACTTACACTTGCTATTTGCAAAGAAGAAAAATGTTCAAAGTCATCTAAACTCAACAGCAAAAGGAACAGAGAAAGTAGCTCCAATTATTTTGTAAATATATACTGTACAGAAAAAGTTGAATTTTTCTAGCAATTGAAAGAATTTTACCAATCACAAAAGACATTCTTCTAGTCAGAAACTAACATCTGTAGAAAAAACATATCAACATCTTAAGATTACTTAATAGATTGCACTACATAAGATCACTGCTTCTTTAACTATGAAAATAGTACCTCCAACTCTGACATTTCCTACTTTCTTTAAAAGGTCAGATAAATATCAATTCATGTCTTGGAACAAACTCCAGACTACTAATTGAGTCAGCTCAGATTTCATGACTCCCGCCTATCCAGTGATAACTCCCTGCTTCGTCTAAATACACTTTACACACTCACCAGAAAGTGCGTAATTCAGGCTTTCTTTTATATCTGTTAAGCCATTTATCAACCCAGACTTCTTCATGAGGAACATACATAAAATCATCATTAGTCATTCTTCCTTACTTGTCTTTCTAGGTTCTGAACTTAGAGAACTAACATTTCTACTTCCTGTCTTCCTGCTCCCCAAATACCAGGATTTGTAAAAAGACTACTACAAAGTAATGCAACCTAATAAATTAGTCCAACACTAATGGACTGAACATAAAATATTTTAAAATCATTTTGTTTATTTGTAATTAACTCCCATGTGTATTACCCAGTATACACAGTTTCAAATTTTACCGACTGGACTATCTCCAAACACACTCAATTTGGATAAACTTTGAGGACTAACCTTATTTTTCACTTCCTTGCACAGGTGTTTTTTATTCATAATTTATAGAGATCAAGACCATTTAATGTGCTTTCCTGCAATTTTACTTATAACCTTTCCATTATTTATGTGTGATTTTATACTTTCTTTTATGTTCTAATCATTAATGGAGATTGAACCAGGGCCCTTGAATATGCTAATCAATGCTATAACTCCACTCCATTTTATCCTTCATTTTTTTTCCCACAAGAAAAAGGAGGAGGAAGGTGAGAAGGTAGAAGAAGAGGGTGAGGAGTGATGAAGGAAGAAAAAGAGGATGTGAAGGAAGAGGAGGAGGATCAGGATGAAGTGGGAAGTGAAAGGAATGAGGAAAACACAATTATGTATATGTATATGCATACAGATGGAGTAAGAGACACTCACTACACACCATGGCACACACACACGTAGACGTACATATGTGAAACTCTAGCTTTCCAAAACAAAGATCTTTGCCTGAGCGCTTCACACCTTCTCAAATAATCAAAAGCTGTGCCCATAAATTTTTCTTTCTCTAGAACATCAATTTCTCCTTTTTCTGTGCCTTTCTTCTACAAATATTCCTGTCTTTTCTCCTAGTAAAATAATTAACGTTAATAAAAGCCTCCAAAACCAATGTTGCTCTATATCACTAACACTTTAATATCTCAGGTGTAAAATGAATATTCTACACAGTTACTTTCAAATTCAGTTGCAGCTCCTAGGGATTGTCTTCTGTCTCACCATATTATATAAAATGATGCTGTCGTTAATTATAAATTTATGTTTGTGCTCGATATTTTCTTGTTGAATATCATTGACTACTCCTACCACCAAACACTACTTTCTTAACTGTAGAGACATTAGCTTTTGTAGTTTGCCTTATGCATTTTTTTCCAATCTCTTCTCACACACCACTTTCCTCTCTTTCACTCTAATTTAATTGCATGTAAAAGATCCACTTGTTTGTCCTGTCTAACTCTGCAATTTTCTCATAATAAACCAGCAAATCATCTACTTCAGAGTATTGAGGATAGCTGTATGTGGCTCCTGTAGATTCTATAGCTCAACCTAGATCCAACAAATGAGAAAATCTTCTAGCTATGCTGCAGACCTTCAGTTTCTCACAAGAATGCACTCCTAGTGATGATTGTGGACCCCACAGAATAAGAGTTATTCTTATATACACTTATCTCCTTTGTAATCATAATTATAAAATTATTTTGTCACTTCTATGAGGGTAGCTATAAAATTTTACCCACAATCTTGATCTTATTTCTAAGGTCTTACCTATCCTTCCTAGTGTCTGAGAAGTATCATCATGTTAATATCTGCCAATAATTTCATAATATTACAAATGCAGTTGAATTTCCTTAGGTGCAGTGTGTGGGTACTTCTAGGGGTGGGGATTGTGAATGGAGGAGATGAAAATGAGGGAATGTGGCTGGTGGGCTTCATATACATATCCTAAATAGAACAATGAAACCTCTTGCAATTGCTTTAAGTGGGACAGGGTAGGAGTTGAGGGGGTCAGGAGGAGATGTTGGTGATGATCTAACCAATGTACAATGTAAGACTATTTGGGATTGGCACAATGAATCCCCTTTGTACAATGAATATGTACTAATAAAAATGAAAGAATAGAATATTCTATATAGAATGCATATAAAATTTATCTGTGATCAAAGTGCAGTGTATGCATATTTGACAAAAACAGCTCTGACATTTGATTTCTAGACAAGGTAATCATGAAGTTAATTTTCTACAATCTAAAGAACATTAATAAGATTCTTGGTTTCAGGATCATAATACCTCCCCACCTGCTTTAGTAGAACTTCTTTAATTTGAATGTTTTACAGGTAAGTGTATGAAAATGGAGATCACCATGATGAGCTAGGTAAGTCAAGCCCAGAAATATAAAATTTGCACATTTTTATTCATGTGAATCTATGCATAAAAATAATAATGGTGGTATGACATGATTGCAAAGAGAGTCAGTGGGAGATAGAAGTGGGAGAGGACTGCATGATGGAGGATGACATTATATATGGGTGAAAACAGCATAATGGAACTCCACAAAAGCTTAAAAAGTGGAAGGAAGTGGCAGTAAGAAAGAGTAACAGAGGAATGGTGTAATCAAAGTACATTATATGCAAATATAGAAACATCACAATGAAACTCCTGTTTATAATTAATTTGTGCTAATAAAACATAGATTCGGCACTTCTCCAGACTTATTACATATTACGAGAATTAATCGGGGCCCATAGAGTCCTTGAGTGTATGGCTGAGCTCTTGTGTGTGTGTCACTGAACATGAGATTTGCAATTAACTTACAGGATTGGGCACGTTTCCTAACTCACAAAGTAGTCATGTTTTCTGAGATGATTACTTATTCAAATAAACCCCTTACATTTTTCATGTTACTGTGTTACACAATACTCAAACAACACATGCTATATGTGAAAGAGATACTTGCTTGAAGACACAGTGCTAAATTGATATATCTTTGCTTACTTTCTGATAAATTTGAAGTGAATTTAACATTTTTTAAACCTTAACTGCATATAATTGTTTGACGGATAAAAGTTACTTAAATTACCATAACTAGGGATGGATATTCTTTGAACAACACCATCAAAATTTCATAAAAGAATGTGACATCCTCCTGGCCAGTGTATTAAAGAGAGGAATTTAAATATATGGAAATCTTGCACACAAAATTATATTCTAAACAGACGTTCTATAAAAAACAAATCTTAAACATATTCAAGGTATATAAGACTAATTCATTCCATCATCAGGTCATTATAGGTCATTATACTGTATGTGCATTAGAAGTCAAAGGGCAGTGTATACCGTTCTCCTCCAAATGCTCCATACTCTGAGGAATTCTTCAAAATTTGTGGAGAGTGAGACCACTGTATTTCATAGTACTCTACTTTATGTCATTCAGTAAATTCCCTCACAAAGCATGGAAATTATACACTATTTCCATGCACAAATAAAAGGTGCACAAACATTTGAGTTCTTGTTGATTTTGAAAAGGTGTGAGGCCATATCAGACAAACAAACTAAAAGTGAAAAGACTAGGGCTATGGACCAAGCAGTAGTACGCTGGCCTAGCAAATATGAGTCATTTAGTTCAAATGACAGTATCACCAAAAATAAATTTTAAAAATTGGAATATATTTAAGATAACAATCTGATGTTTTAATGCATGTGAATATATATTATTATAAAACAATCTTATTATAAAAACCAAATGACACATCCATCACCTCACGTCTATTTTGGTGGGATGGCAATACTCAAGATCCACTTTTTAGTAAACTTAAGTGTACAATGCAACATAAGTAGTCATAATCACACTGTTGTATATTTAAGAACCAAAAATTATTCATGTATATTTTGATCATTATTTTCCCAGGCGTGACCTCTGCTTCGATGAATGTAAATATTTTAGAACCCACCTATGAGTGAAAACATACACTGTTTCTTTGTGTGCTTGGCTTATTTCAGTTAGGATCATGTTCTTGGGGATCATCCACATTGTCACAAATAGAAGGATTTCCTAATTGTTTTTAAAACTGAGTAGTAGAATGAAATTATAATGTTTTCAGGAAAATCGATGGGACTAGTGATCATCATGTTGAGTAAGATAAGCTAAGCTCAGAAAGACAAATATTGTCTGCTTTCTCTTTATGTGGAATCTAGACCTAAAAACACAAATGTGAAAGGGGGGCCAATAGGAGGAACCAGAGGGGAAAGAAAGCAAGGTGTGATGGGGGTGAATATTATTGAAGTCTATATGTGCATGTATGAAAATGAAGGGGGGACAGCGGGCTGAAAAGATGAATAGACAATGAATTTGATCAAATTACAATATATATTTGTATGAAATATCACAATGAAACTCCTGTGCACAACTAAACAATGAGGGGTAGGAATGCAAAATGTACCATGTTAAAGGGAGGATATCATGTGAGCGGAGGAGTGGAACTGCTAGACCACGTGGCTGTTCTATTTTAAAGTTTTTGAGTAGCTGCCATACTGCTTCCTACAATAGCAGTTGCAGTTTTCTTTCTCATCAACAGTGTAAGCATTCCCTCTTCTGCTGTCCTTGTAAACAATTTCTTTCCATAATCATTCGAATGGGTGATAGGTTATTATGACCTTGATTTGCACTTCTGTAATGATTAGTGATGCTGAACATTTTTTCCCAAATTCCCTTTAGTCACTCATATGTCTCCTTGGAGAGATACCAACTCAGGTTCTTTGGACTTTATTAATATTTTCTGTAGTGCTGAAACATAACTCATGGCCTTGTGCATGGTGGACCAGCACTACCACTGAGCCACACCCCAACCTCCTTTGCAGTACGTTAATTGTATTACTAATTTGCTTTTTCTATTAATTTATGTGAGTCCCTTATACACTTTCCATAGTAACATCTTCAAAGACACATGATTTATAAATATTGTCTCCTAATTCATAGTCTGCTGTTTCATTTGGTTGATTGTTTTCTTTGCTGTGTAGAAGCTTTGTAATTGGATATAGTTCCACCACATTTTCTATGTTTTTCACATGTGCTTTTGGTGTTAGACCAAGAAATCATTCCCAAAGTCAACATCAAGAAAGTCTTCCTTTTCCCCCTCTGCTTCCCACATCCATGCCACCTGACTCAACTGGCCAAGTGAGGCCAACATTGCTTTTTGTAATGTCTTTCCCTCACTGCTAATAAATTCTATTACCTCCCTTTTCCTGGTAATTTATCTCTATTTTGAAAAAAAAATATTGGGATATATTCATTGTGCAGGGGTAATTTATTCTGACAACTCCAAATAGGATTATATTGTACTTTGGCTACATCACCCCCCACTGTCTCTCCCCCTCTACGCCTTCCCTGTCCCACATAAAGCACTCATAAAAGCCTTTCCCCATGCTAATTTTAGGAGCTTTCTGGTTGCCAGTCATACATTTCACTTGTTGTTATTTTTCTGGGGAGTCCTGGGGTTTGGATTATTTGCAAAGTGAGTACTCACAAAAATGTTTGTGACTCCACTGATTGAGTCACAACTCCATTCCATTTGCCCCTGTTATTGTGGAGATGGGGTCTTTGGAATTATTTGTTGGTGCTGGCTTGGAATTGTGATCCTCCTTATTGCAGCCTCCCAAGAAGCTAGGATTCCAGGTATGAGACACTGACCCCTGGATGTTAGTGCATTTGAGCTCAATGTTTCTATGGTGTAAGACAAGGGATCCATTTTGTTCTAGTATGGAGATATCAAGTCTTCCAAACACCATTTATAGATGAAACTATCATTTCTAAATTTTGTATTTTTTGTGCTCTTTCCAAAAATATGAAGTTATATCTCAGAGTTCTACATTTTTCTTTCCATTCATCCATGTGACTGTTTTTATCCAAGTGCCATACATTTTTGTTTAATATAGCTTTGTAATATAATTTGAAATCATAAGGTGCAATATCTCCAATTTTGTTCATTTTGTTAAATATTATTTTGCTTACTCAGTGTCACTTGTTCCAGTTGAGTCTTAAGATTAGTTTTTGTATTTTTGTAATATATGCAATGGGATTTGATACAGATTACATTGAATTGGTGAATTATTTTGGATAATATGGACATTTTAACACTGTTATTTCTTATGATCCCTGAACATTGAATATCTTTTGATTTATTTGTGTATCTTTAATTTCATTGATCAGTATTTTATAGTTTTTAGTCAATAAAACTTTCATCTCTTTGATAAGAATCAAAATTCCAATGAAGAAATTGGCACATGAATTGAACAGGGAATTTTTAAAGGAAGAGTTACAAATGGCCAATAAATACATGAAGAAGTGTTCAACTTCCCTGGCTATAAAAGAAATGCAAATCAAAACTATACTAAGGTTTCATCTCATTACAATTAGAATGCCCATCTTCAAGAGTAAAAACAAGAAATTCTGGCAAGGATACAGTGAAACAGGAAAACTTATACACTGTTGATGAGAATGCAAATTAGTACAGCCTTTATGTAAAGCAGTGTGGCGATTCCTCAAAAAGCTAAAAATAGATCTGCCATAAGATCCACTGATATCATTCCTGAGCATTTATACAAATGAATGTTAAGTCAGGATACCACTTACACTTGCATGCTGATGCTTATCACAACATTGTGCACAATAGCCAAGCTATAGAAACAACCGAAATGCCCTACAACTAATGAATGGATAAAGAAATTGTGGTTTATATACACAATGGAGTATTATTCAGCCATAAGGAAGAAAGACACCATGTGGTTTGCAGGCAAATGGATGCATTTGGAGGACATAATGCTAAATGAAATAAGTCATGCTTAGAAAGACAAAAACCAAGTATTTTCTCTCATACGTGGAAGATAGATCAAAAAAATAAACATACACACAAGAAAACATGATCATATACAAACTTTTTTGTAGAACATGTTTGTAATTGTGTAACTACTCTATGGAATTTGGAGAAAGAAGAAAAGGAAAAGAGAGTGATAGAGCATCAACAATATTGTAAAATATAACATTTGTGACACTGGAGTATATAAGGATATTGAAAGCTCTTAAAAATAGGGTATAGAATGGAAGGGTAAGGGAGAACAATGGAAGGGATTGAACTGTCCAAAGTAAAGTACATTCATAGTGGGAATAGACGGAGACACCCTTTAAACATTGACCAGATATTAATAATAAAAGACAGGACTGTAAAATTGGTACAGTGTGTGTGGAGGGGTACTTGTGGGAGGAGAAGGGTGAATGGAGGAGATGAAGGTGAGGGAATGTGGTGGATGGTCTTCATATACTTATATGAAATAAAACAATGAAACCCCTTGAAATTGCTTGAAGTGGGGCAAAAGGGGTTTCGGGGGAGACACGGCAGGGGTTATCTAACCAATGTTTAACGGCAGACTTCAAAACTGTCATAGTGAATCCTCCCTGCACAACAAATTTACCTTAATAAAAAATTTTGAAAAACCTATTTGTAAGTATTTTATTCTTTTTTCATGCTATGCCCTTTTCAGATAGTTTGTTTGTGTAAAACCCTTGCTGGTTATTGTTGGTTGTTGTATCATGTCATCTGCAAAAGACATAGCATTATGCCAGGATTTGTGTGAGGGTCTCCAAGTCTCCACTACTGTGGGGGGCAGAGAATTTAGGAGGTGGGGATCTATTCTGAAGATTTCGGATAATTTCTGCATGCCCTCTATTTCCTCTTCCTGTGTTTTGCCTCTTCAACAAGAAATAAATGGTTGTGTTTCACTATGCATTCCCTGCCATCTCCACAAGGCTCCTTCACCAGTCTTAAAATAGTGGTTCCAGCGTTCATAGCTTCAAATCTCAGTAACAGTGAGGCAAGATAGACCTTGTCTATCAATAAATTCATTATCTTTAGATACCCTGTGTGTCTTATTATATTTCTACCTAGGAAAATTCAATTCATCAAAATTGAGTGATAAATATAGATGTTTTGCCTCTTACTATACTACAAGAGGGAATAACTTTGATTTTTTTTCAATTTGATTTAGATAGTAACTTCCTGTTTTTCATCTGAGGCCTTTTCTGGGTTGAAGTAAATTACTTCCCTACCTATTTTGTTGACAAGTATTGAAATTATAAATAGATATTTAACTGGTCAGATGTTTTCTCTGCATCAGTTGAAATAATTATGAGATATTTTAGCTTTCATTTTTAATGTGATATAACATTGATTCACCATGATTAATCATCATTAATGGGGTGATGAGTAATCATTAATAAATTTAACTTGGCCATTGCGTGAAACTGTTTGATGTACTCTTTGATAGTATTCTATTGAGGATTTTTTAAATTTATATTTATCAGAAGTGTTGGCCTGTAGCATTATTTTCTTGTGGTATATTTGTCTGGTTTGGATATCAGAGTGAGGCTTGACTCAAGAAAAATAGTTTGGAAGCACTTCTTCTTTATTTTTGGAACAGTTTAAAAAGAAGTAATATTAATCTTTCTTTGAATGTTAGTAACTCTTTTTATATTTATTTATTATGTTGGGCTAGGTGGTGGTACATTGTGGCATTTACAAAAGTTCTTACTATATATCGAATATATCATACTTGAATTCACCCCATCCCCCATTCTCCTTTATCTTCCCCTTCCCTCATTCCTGGAACAGTTCAACAGGTCTCATTTTTCCATTTACAAACGTGTATACACAGTGTTTGCATTATATTCACCCTCCTACACCCTTTACCCACATCCTTCCCGCTCCCATTGGTACCAATCCCCCAGACAGGATCTGTTCTGCCCTTCTGTTCTCCAATTTTCTAAAAGAAAAAAAATATAACATTTATGCTTGTTTAAGATAGCTACACATGTAGTTACCTTGTGACATTTCCGTGTATATATGTATTATAACCCAAATTGGTTAATCTCTATTTTTATCCTTTCTACCTTGATCCCCTTCCTTATGGTAGGTTCAACAGTTTTAAAATTCTATATTAATTATTGTATAGAGAGTACTTCAACCATATTCACCATCTTTACTTCCTTCTTTCACTCTCCTCTTCTATTATGTGACCTTCCTTAGAATTACCTGTTTTTCTTAATATTGCTGTATTTGAATGAAGTCTCTATTCCACATATAAGAGAAAACATGCAGCTTTTGGCATTCTGAACCTGACTAGCTCCACTTAAGATAATGTTCTCCAATTCCATCCATTTACCAGCAAGCAAAAAAAATTCATTTTTCTTTGTGACTAAATAAAGTTCCATTGTATATAAATACCACATTTTCTTAATAAATTCATGAGTAGTGGGTATCCATCTCATCCTGGAATTTTCTGTGTTGGAAGGTTTCTGATTACTAATTCAATCCTCAAATTTTCTTAATATGTTCAGATGTCTATTTCTTCTTGATTTAGTTTTAATAGAATTTATTTTCTTAGGAATTTTTCCATTTATCCAATTTGTTGGGTTTACTTATAATTTATAAAAATCTATTTTGATCCTTTTCATTATGGAAGCTTTTATTGTGATACGTCTTCTTTCACTTCTCAAATTTTGTTCATTTGAGTCTTCTCTATACTTCTTAGATTAACTAAGAGTGTCAATTTTGTTCTTGTCATAATATATAATATTAAATATAACTTGGCTCTTACATGAAGTGAATTATTGCTGTATATAATAATGTAATATCATGTAATCATGACCTAATAAAAAAGCACTTGATAGAAGGTTTGGAAGACTTGATGTTTTGTTTTTATTCTGAAAGATATTAGCATCATGATGTTTGGTTTTATATCTGAGATTCCTCCTCCTCTACATTAGAACACTAAACAATTTCTGTATGATTTCCCAGGCCTTAAATATTTATGATATGGAAAAGCAGCACAAATAGATCTTGGAAGAGCTTCAGCACTCTTATTTTCTCCACAATGGAGTGTACTAAATTTATTTAAGTAAGGGTGTGAAGATTTAGCCAGTAGCCAGAAAACTCAGTACAACTGAATAACAGGAAATATTCTCATACTTTTGCACATAGAAATCATGTTTTGACTTTTTTTGTGACTTTACCACCCTTGATGCTTTATTTATAAATTGTTTCTATTATACTATTTCCACTATTAACATCACATTAAAATTATTTGGAAGATCTGTCAGGAAATAAAGAAAAATTAAACAAAGCAAAGGCTCATAATGGATTTTCTCTTCCACTTTTTTCCTCATATCAATGAATATAGCCTAAAATTCTTGGCCCATAGAGCTAGAAGGGATAAACTGAGAACAACAGCAAACTTCAGTTTATAATGGAAAATGTGAGCATGTCCAGTTTTGACATCAAGCTATGATGCTGTCACAACTTCCCAAATCAACACTTCTGTCTCAGAATGTAGAATTCATCACAGTGATCTTCAACTCCTTCATTTAAGCAAAAGCAATATTCCAATGGTGATAGTATACCAAACATTGAGGTGATTAAGTAGCAACTGTCATTTTCATCTGCCCATCACTCTCCTCCATCTCTTTAATAAAAATTACACCTCCTTCCACCAATCCTCGTGGAAGGTATGTGGAAGTCAGGGCTTCCGCTGCTGTCTGATGATCTAGGATAATGAGAAGAGACAATTTGTCTAGCATATGAGAGGTAACACCTTTGAATTAAGGGAATGGAGGTGAAGGAATTGGAAGAGACAGGAATGAGAATTGCATAAACAGTCAAGGAATGTAGGCCAAAGATAAACATAAACTTCTCTTCAGCTGAGGTCCTCCACTTTCTCCCAAGCAGGCATTCTGATAGTGAGGTGCTGAGAACCCAGACTGCTGCTCTGTCCAGGCTCCTAGGGTCACCTGACAGGGTAAAGGGAAATCAGACTGTGTTTTTGTAATTCCTTAGAAACATAACAAAAAGAATTTAGAACCAAAAAAGCAAAAACTTTTGTTCAAAATTAGCAAGAAGCAATATCAATGACAGTTTTTTTAAATGAAATTTTGTTCTTAAACTCATTCTTTATATTAATAACATTGTAGACTACACATCTTTTGTTATGTTTATGTTACAACAATAGCACAATGTTCTCATGGGGAAATTGGATAACAAAGAGGAGATAGGAGTACCTGATCCTGTTAATCAAAAATAATCTTGGTATATGCCCATATATTCTGTTGACTTTTTTTTGAAAATTGATTTCTTCACTTAACTGGAAATACTTGAATCCATTGAAAACATTTTGTTTCCAAAGTCATGATTTAGCATATAATTTCTATTTTAAGAGTACTGTGCAAGTGTGTATGCAATTCTCACTTCTTCATAGACTTTAGGAATAACAGCTACTAGCATTCTCAAAACTAGCCAATATTCAATTGAGAAATTGCTGTAAAAAGTTATGATACAATATAATTTAAAAATTGTATAAATACTTTTGTTGATAAGTATATATCTTGCAAAGTTGGTGAATCAAATGGTTTTACAAAACAACAAATCTTATTTTGAGAAAAAAATTCTTGAAAAAAGTTTTTGGAGTTAAATACATATAATTTTATGTATGAGTCATCCCTCCCAGCCAGGGGATACTTCTTGCAAATATATAGCCACAAATAATATTTTTTGATGGTACTGGGATTTGACAAATAATATTTTTCTTAAATAAAATTGAAAAATAACTTACAGAGAATATAGGGAAGTTATTTTACATTTTTGTTTTTTGAATTACACCACTGGTAGATTTTCCTGAAACTAAGAGGAAATGAGAAAGTACAATTTTGTAAAATTATACATTTGACTTTTTTATCCTTAGAAGAACAACTTTAAAGAAACCATTTTTTGCTCATTAATACTATTCAGCAGTGACAGATAAAATGTGCATATATTCTCCCAAAGGATTTTGCCCTTTTGTGATCAAGGTTTTAAAGGTGAGTATTTGTGCATTGAAATTCCACAGAGCATCATTTGCTGTGGGAGAAAAGGAAGTAGTGTTCATTTTAGCTGTCATTTTTCAAAATGAATACCAGTACTTTTTAATGTTAACATTTTAATAATGCATGGCTTTCTATAGCACATTTTATAAAGAAAAATTTATTCTGTTGCAGAAAAAATCATTTATATGAGATATTTATTGCCATGCTTAGTCAATACACAGATGCAAATGTATTTATGATTCACATATCAATGCTGCATGTATGAACACAGAACTTGGTTTTTGACATATGCATAAATGTGGTTTTGAATGATTGCAGATATTGGCAGCCCCCTCCCCCCACTTCTCTAGGAGCCAGCAGTGTGTCTCACAGAGCCAGTTGTTAGCACCTGTGTGTCTAAGACAGACCTTCACAGAAGCTGCTTTGTTCATGTCCACTGAGAGTTTTTGAACAATGATTCTATAGGTTGATGTACAGACACCTTGACACCCCAGTCCTTTCTCTCCTGAGTGAAAGAATCAGAGGCATCAGGAGTAGCAATACTTATCTCAGACAAAGTAGACTTCAAACTTACATTGATCAAATGAGATAAAGAAGGACACTCCATAAAAATAAAAGGTGAAATACACCAAAAGGAAATAACAATTATCAACCTATATACACCCAATCTCAGTGTACCCAATTTCATCAAACATACTTTAAAGGACTTACAAGCACATGTAGACTCCAATACAGTGGTGGTGGGAGATGTCACCAATTAATTGGTCATCCGAACAAAATATCAGTAAAGAAATTCTAGAACTAAATCACACCACAGATCGAATGGACCTAGCTAATGTCTACAGAATATTTCATCCAAATTCTGCACAATATATATTCTTCTCAGCAGCCCATGGAACTTTCTCCAAATTCATCATATTTTTGAGCACAAAGAAAGCCTCATGAAATATAAGAAAATAGAAATAATCCCATGCATTCTATCTGATCACAAGGCATCTGTTTTAAACTATTCTCAGAGTCCCTCAGAGCATTAAGTTCTACATCATGTTGGTTCTCAGCTTCAGCCCTCACCACTCTACCAGAGGTCCCTGTCCTGCCAGACAGGATGCTGGAAGGCTCAACATCGGATTCTGGAGGACATAAAAATAAGACTTTATTTGAAATATTTGTCTTCCTTCAGACCTGACAGACACTCCATAAATATGGCCGATATATGCATATGTGGGATTTCATGCAGAATTTTCTGAGGATGCATATACATCTCAGAAGTTTCTGTAATTCTCCTCAATATAACCAAAGTAACAGAAGTTTTCTCCTCCTCTCCTTGTTGTTCTCATGAGTTTGCATCTCCTCATGCCTGACATCTATCCTCTTTCCCCTCACCTGGTGGAAAAGATGTGTTTATGAGCACACACACACACACACACACACACACACATCCTTCATGAAATATATGATTGTATATGTGGTCACGCATAGTGGCCATGCATAGTGGTTCACACCTGCAATGCCAGCTATGTGGGAGGTAGAAGTCTGGAGGATCAGTTTAAAGCTAGCTCAGGCAAAAAGTTAGCAATACCACAACTCAGCAAATAAACTTGGCATGATGGTATGTGTCTATAATCCCATCTACGTGAGAGTAAGGAAGATCTCAGTCCAAGACTAGCAGGCAAAAATGCAAGACACTCTAAAAAAGTAATTAAAACGAAAGAGGGCTGCAGGAGTAGCTGAAGTAGTAGAGCACATGCCTAGCAGGTGTGGAGTCCTGTGTTTAAACTGCAGTGTCCCCCAAATTAAGAAATGGTGAAAGAATTATACACCACTTGTAATATACATATATAGTGTACCCCACCTGTAAAACACTCAGTGATACGTGTGTAGCTCTATGTCTTTATTCATATATGTTATGTTTATCGGTATATATTGATCTATATTTAAATAGGCATGCATAAAAGTTTATATAAGACTAAAACTTTTAAAGACAAATACATGTTTATTTATTTACTTAGTGACTATTATACCAATAAGGTATAATATTTTGCAATCTAGTTTCATATCCATTAACTCTTTTACATTTGGTGGTTTTTTTGTTTTGTTTATAAAACTTTTTATTGTTTGCTGGGGATGCATTGTGGCATTTACAAAAGTTCTTACAATATATCAAGTGCAAATTTTAATGTCATTGAAGCTGAAAAAAGTGATTGTGAAGTTTTGCTATGTAGATTTATACTTGCAATACAATATTGAGTTATTCTTCACAAAATTGGGAGAAATAAAAGTTATAAAATCAAAATTTTCATATTCCAGGTACTTTAAAGGACAAAGGAGTTAACACAATTCATTTTGTATACATTACTATATTTTGGCATTAATTTTAAGTGTAAGACAGTCAATTCTTCTATAAGTAGAGTTATTTTAATGTATTCATTGGAGAAAAAGGATATTATAATTTATTTTGATAAGTTAATATTATATAAAATACCCTGACATTTTCCTGAAGTATTTATTTAAGTGTAATTTAACAACCCAAGTGGAGTAATTAATATACCTTAATAATTTCTTCTTCATTTTCCTGATTTTCAAATATAAGCCTCTTTTTTGTGGTGAAAGTGATAGTGAAGTTTATCAGGAAAGAAATACACTTTCAATAGAGAGAGATCATCTCTAGAGAGAGAACATGAATGACCAAATAGAAGCTTCTTATTACTCAAGTTAAATAAGAAAAAAAAATCTTGCACCAAGAAAAGCTAATTGGTTATACCCAGACAGTTTTTCCTAATTCTGCAAATTAGCAAATTAGTTTGTTAATTTAGATAACATATAATATTTGCATATTAGATAAATTATTAAGAACATAGTAATTTAATATTTCATGAAGCAGAGAGAACATAGAGTTAATATATTTTTTACAACTACAGATAATCTTTTTATTTTATATAAATTACCATCTTTCATGACACATTTTTTTTACATTTTCTAGATCTGTGGTAATTGACACTTTTAAAAAATTTCTTTAATTTATATGTGCATACAATGTTTGGGTCATTTCTCCCCTCTTCCCCCTCCCCTCCCTTTCTCCCCATCCCCTTTCTTTGCCCCGCTACCCCCTTGCTACTAGGCAGAAACTATTTTGCCCTTATCTCTAATTTTGTTGAAGAGAGAGTATAAACAATAATAGGAAGGAACAAGGGTTTTTGTTAAATTAGATAAGGATAGGTATACAGGGAGTTTACTCGCATTGCTTTCCTTATGTGTTACATTCTAAATTAATTCTTCTCTAGCTAACCTTTTCTCTAGTTCCTGGTCCCCTTCTCCTATTGGCCTCTGTCACTTCAAAGTTTCTGCATTAGTTCCTTTGCACTGAGGACATCAAATGCTATGTTGTTTTTTTTTTTTTTTTTGGTTTCTTGCCTATCCTCATACCTCCCTTGTGTGCTCTACCTCATCATGTGATCAAAGTCCAATCTCCTTGTTGTTTTTGCCCTAATTGACACTCTTGTACTCAGATGTATCACAAAGCATTTTGAACACTCTTGTTAAAAAAAAGTAGAGAATTATTAAAATGACACAAGCTTTGAAGATATTCGACAAAAATGTGCAAACAGACCTGTTGATTGAACTGCTTGCCCATTTCTTCAGCCCACCTTTGTGAATTACATTAAATGTGGTAAAAAAATATCTTCTGTACTTTTGAGACAAAAAAAATGGGGTATTTGGAAGGTGTGAGATTTCTTGGGGCAGCATAGATCTCAGTGTATAGAATCACATTTTCTAGATTAATATCAGATATTAATGCAAACTAGTGTGGAAAATGTTGAAAATTTGTTGGTTTAAAAGGTTTCTTTGCCAGATTTTTGAGTCTTTGAAGAATTTATAGGCAGGCTTTTCAAAATTTGTAAGTTTCTTGAGTTCACACATTCTGGGGAGAACATTTAATCTCTGAAAATAAAACAGGAAAGGAACATTCAAATAAAAGAATGAATCATGATTTCACATCTGCAGGAAATAGGTTATTTGTTATTTCCTGGGGTTTTAACATGAGTGATGTGAAGTTACAAATATGTTATACCCATCACTGTACTTGTGAAATTATTAGGAAATGGTTTAGGGAAACTGGTGTATTTATTCAGACTGTTAGCAATGATTGGTAAAAATAATCATAAAAAAAACTTAGAGCATTGGTTTGCCAATCTCAAGGCAATATGTGTAACTCTATGGCTTTGTAGTCAATTGGGGGAAGTCACAGACATAGCAGTCTGAAGAGTGAGAAGGGCAGACATTTAATATTTACTGTACTCTTTGTTACATTTCAGCTTTAGCAATGATTGAAGGTCAGCCAGTGTCCCAACCCTACTGCAGCTCCTCCTGAAATGCACTTGCTCATGTGTGTGTGTGTGTGTGTGTGTGTGTGTATACACATATAGAACAAATTAATAAATATAATATATAGATACACTTTCATTTATAAAATTAATAGAGGAAAATTCTGTTTAACATTCAAATTCAGAATGTTTGGTAACACAGGTCAATGCAGTTATCTAATGCTGATTCCATGTTTTTTGATATACTAGATTCAAAAAACTGAGTGGGAGAACAAGAAAAGGTATTTTCTGAAGGATGTCACTTTTAAGAGAAGCAGTAAGTAACAAAGGGGATTAAACCGACTAAAGTATCATATATACATGTCTGAAACACCAAGGCTAAGCTGCCTTGAACAATCAATATACATTTTAGAAAATGAAGTACAGGAAGCAAAACAGATCCTGTCAGAGGGAGTGTTTCAGAGGGAGAGGGGAGGGTTAATGGAGCTGGTGAAGGAGGGTGAATATAGTTGATATACTTTGTGTACGTGTATGAAAATAAAACAATGAAACCTATTGAATTCGCTTTAAGAAGAGGGATGAGGGAGAATGATGGAGGAGCTGAATCTCATTACATACATTGTTTGCATGTGCGTAAATGTCAAAATGAAAACCCCCACCAGAACTAATATGTGCTGATTAAGAAAAGAAAAATGTTAACATTTTTCCATTTTATATGGTAAGACATGAATACAGGTCAGTATCTGTTACAAGATGATAGATTATAATTTGAGTTTATTTCCAAGGTTACAGTGACCACTGCTAAACTGAAATATTTAAATATCATGCCTTTCATAGATCTAGCATTGTTCATATGTGATAAAAACTAAATTGTAGGACTAGGACTAAAGTTGAATACAAACTAAGCAAGAAGTATTCTAGTAAAAGTTCTTCATAGAAATTTAAATAATAAGGTATATTATAGTTTATATCCAGCATAGATATTTTATAGTATTTTGTAACACAATAGAAGTACTAATTAGAATTACAGCCATGTGAAAAATGAAATGCCTTATTTTTCAGGTACTGATGAGATACTTATATTGTTACTGGGCTTTTCCACTTACTTAGAACTGAAGAGATAATATGTTTTTATTGAAAACACTGACTCATTAGTTACCTCCAAATTCATAGTGAAAAAGTTTAGCTAGTCTTTTCAAATATATCCTATAATGACCTTGCAAGCTGGGTGTGGTGGTACTCATCTGTAATCTCATCTACTCAGGAGGTGGAGATAGAAGGATCATAGTTCAAATCTAGCCTGGGAACCATTAGAAGACTCCATGCCAAAACAAGCCCAGCATGATGATGCATGTTTGTAGTCCCCTCTGTATGGGAGGTGGAGGTAGAAGGATCTTGCTCAAGGCCACCCTGGGCAAGACCTTAGTTCTTCTGCTTCAAGGTAAACTTATGGGGAAAATGTAAAAGTCCATTAAAAAAATTCACAGCCCAATTTGGCCAAATAACTAAAACTTATGGTACCCATGTTTCTAATTGCTCAGGCAAACTTTTTCAGAGACAGCCTTCAACATGACTTAAAAGCTGTGTTAATTTTATAATTTAGTAATTTCTTATAGTGATGTCTTTTCAATGATTTTATTAGTTTATAATAATTGTGCAGGGGGATACATTTTGATATTGACATATGACATTGTATTTTAGATTTACCTCCTCCACTGTTCTCCCTCTTCTCCTCCCCTCCTTCTTAGAACAAGTTCAACAGGTTTCATTCTTCTATTTTCATGTATGGCTCAAAATACATTCATCATTTTCACTGTCGTTCTCCCTCTCTTTGTGCCCACCCCTCTCCCACTGGTATCCATCCCTGGAAAAGATTCATTTCCCCTCCTGGCCTTCATTTTTATTAAGTGAATATTATAGTCCTATATATATAAACAAAATTTTATTAATGAGTCTGTCTGAGGAGACTACTGGAGGCAAGAGAGATAAAGAAGTTAGAGAATGGAAAATATTGAACAACCCACCTATATATGAATATACTGTAATGCACTGTATAGTAAGTTGTTGAATATTAGGGGAACATGATGACAGATAATGAGTAAGTAACAGAGGAAGGGGGTTAATTTAATTATTATAATGATGTATTTATATTATTTCATTTTAACAATTTTGTCATTACAATCATTATTTAAAGAACATTGATCAGAAGTAGTTGAACCAGGAAACTCAAATAGCCATTAGAGTTGCTAACTTTAACTTATTTTTATCTTTTTTCATTTAATGCTTTGAAAAATGTTATAAAGCCTCAAACTTTTATTTAAATGCTCAACATTTTATTCAAATAGTTGCATATGTCCTTTTATATAATAAATATAACCAATATTGACATATTTAGCTAAAACTAAAGAAAAAAATTCTAATTTTATTTAACTGGATCCGGCATATGAAAGAGCAATTTGACCACCAAAACCATGTCACAGATGTGCACACACAGCACACTCAACAGTTGGCTTATCCATGGTTTCACTTTCTGAGATTTCAGCTCCTCAAAGTGAACTGTCATTTGAAAATATTAAATAGAAAATTCCAGAAATAAGCAATTGGGAAGTTTTCAGTTTGTGATTCTGAGTGGTGTGAGGATGAGGTGTCAGTCTTCCTGCTCCAACCCGCTGGAATGAGGACAGTTTGAGAACGCTCTTTTGGTCCAGCGTGTGCGCTCTGTATGCAGCCTGCCATTTAACACTCAGCTGCCCTCTTGGTTATCCCTTTAAGCCCTAAATGTCTGCAGCATTTCTGCAGCTAGACTTTTAATAACTGTCTTAATTTTAACATGTTATAAATGAGAGTCCTGACTTATGATTACCTCTCTTGTAATCTTAATATCTTGAGTTTAAAATATTTATTAAGTATTTATAAATAATCCCAGATTTTCATCTGATGACACAATTCACATGAGTGCAGAGATGTGTCTCTGATATTCCTATTTCACCACTGGTTTATCATGTAGTGCTTCTCTGGAGTGGCCCACTATTTCATTTTAGACTCGAAATAGTGAATGTGTTCATTAGCATAATTATTCATGCTAATTGTAGGGCAGGAGAATTTAACATCTATATTAAATTCTTACATCTACGTGTAATTTATCTTAAATTTACTTGTCATGTTGTATTGCTTTTCACCTACATGGTAATACTATTTTACAACAAAGAAAGGTACTCCAAGTTATTCCTTTTAATCATAGGTTAAGATATTTGGAATTCTAAACCATTTTAGCTCTAGTTCTCGAGAAATAGGGTTTACAGTTCTAGTCTAAATATTTTATCCCTGTAAAAAACAGAAAGTACAAAATGTATGCTTCTCTTGACTATAAACAAAAAATCATTTTCAAGAACCTTTTGACATCTTTATTCAGTATTTTTTCTTAGATGTTTGTCAGAGTTCAATAGTTTCCAGCCTCTTTGAACTAACTGAGGGAACTAACAACATACCAATGATTTCATGGCCTCAAATAAAAGAATAATTTAATGGACAAATTACTCAAAATTTAATTTTTTTCTATCTTATTGAATGAAATATAATTATTTGTTAAATAACCAAAATACATAAATATACATTTTACTCTAATTTAGAGTAAGAGTCAAGTTCTATTCCTAGAAAATTACATCTCGTAATTTATGAGTACTGAATTGTTTTCATACCCAGCAAAATATGCTGCTATTTGACATTTAGAAATAGTTACTCTTAAATTCTAAAAGTTAAGTAGAGACATTATTTGCATTTATTTTTACAAATCTGTGAAGTCTGTAGCTTGCAAGATCGAGGACAAAGGTGAGCATCTCTCTTCCATCCATTTAAGGATACATCTGCCCAATGGGATATGCATCCTTCATTCCCTAAGTGTCCTGTCTGTGTGCCTAAAGCCTGTTTTGCAATCATTGTACATTAGAGATAGTCTTCAAATACATCTTCTTTGTTTATCCATTTATTTTTATTAGATTAACAAATACATTTTTGGAAATTGTTGTGGAATTTGAGTTGAGGGAAACAAAAAGTGGTATTATTCATCAGACATGTAGCATAAAATACTTACTTCAACTCAAAGCTATAAGAAATTTGCTAGCATAGCAATTCAGTATGGGACATTTGAAAAACTGTTTCAGTAATATTGGAATTAGTAATTCATTGTATCAAGCAATCTACTTTCAAGTAGAACCCATGGATTTATGTACCAGAGAGGCAATTATTACAGATTGTAGCTAAATACATATAAAGGTCAGTAATATCACTGGATCTTTAACGTGTGTATGTTCATATGAATTCAGGAATATAATATGTTGAATTTGGTTTTTAAACATCAAGAAAACACAACAAAGGGATTGGACTTTGATCACATGATAAAGTGAGAGCACAGAAGGGAGATATGAGGATAGGTAAGACATCTAAAAAACTAGGTAACATTTGTTGCCCTCAACGCAGAGAAATTAAAGCAGATACTTTAAAGCAACTGAGGCCAATAGGAGAAGGGGACCAGGAACTAGAGAAAAGGTTAGTTCAAAAAGAGTTAACTTAGAAGGTAACACACATGTACAGGAAATCAATGTGAATTAACTCCCTGTATAGCTATTCTTATATTTTGTATCTCACATTCAAAAAAGAAAAACTTTATATGGAGAATAGAGTGCAGGCCTAAAACTACAGGAAGAGGATGCAGGACACTTTTTCTACTCTGTCTAATTTGTGACATATAACAATTTATTGTCTAGTAATGACTTTAATAAGCACACTGAACATTGAAATGTTGTGTGTGTTCCTTCTACCAGTTGTATATACACAGCAAAATTCACTTTGACTTTCAAGAGATAATATAGAATTAAATGCTTGGGCAATAATTATAAAACAACATGTTAGCCATATTTTTGGACACTAAGAAAGTGTGTGTAAATTATATACAAAAGCTGTAGAAGGTCCAAATAGGTACTCAAGTGAAATATAGTTTTCAATATCTAAATTAAATAATTTAAGGAACTTATTTCAAAATAAAAAAGATATTTTGAAAAAGTATAGAAATAAATTTTTGTATCATTTCTTAAATATTAAGAATAAAGACTGAATAAAGAAAGAATAAAGGCATATAATATATAAGAATAAAGACTTGAAATATAGTGAGAACCTATGCAAAACATCACCAGTCACCAGTGAAAGCATTTATACCTATGCAGAAATTATGGTCATTATTCTTCCATTAGCATTTATCTAATGCTTTTATACCATCCTGGCACTTTTATATCTTGTTTCATTTAATCCTCCAAACATCGCTAAGCAAGTGGTAATGCTACTCTCCTCATTCAAAATAAGCTCACTGACACACAGAAAACTTAAGCAACTTACTATAAGAATTAAGACCCTACCCAAATATTTAAGGATGGAAGCAGAGTTTAGAGTGAAATCAGAAAGGAGCAAAAGTGGAGGCTGTCATTAGCAGGTGAAAAAGGCAAGGGCAGTGGTTCTTCCTCAGAGCACTGAAAAGAACTAGCCGTGTGTCAACACTGTTATTTGGGGAGGTTGGGTTTACCCTATAGGGAAAATTTAGACTACTGACTTTCAGAACTACAAGATAATAAATTTTTGTTGTGTCTTAAAATACTGAGCTTATACTTATTTGATGCTGAAGCAATAAGAAACTAATACAGTATTCACTTTATTGAAAAGGTGACTCAATCATTTTAGCAACACAATTCCATAAGAATTATTATATATCAGTTGCTAACCTAGAACCATGACTTTAAGCTCAAATTAAGCTTTATGTATAAATCTGAATGATTGTTGCTCAATTTTTAACAGTATATGATTGCCATAATGACTGTTGGATAAAGTACACAGGTGTCATGACCATAGTGTTACTGCTGATTGTCATACACACAAGGAAAACTAGAGGTGTTCATTTGTTGTTGCCTTTGACTTTGGCTTTCAAGCATTCCTGAAAACTAGCAATTGCGCCCAGCTTTTACTTGTCTCTTTATTTTCCTTTTCTGGTAAGCTGTGGCTTTACTTACCCTGGGACCCCTTCCTTCTGACAGTGATTGTTGATGACCAGATGATCCTGTCTATAATACATCATGATAATGAAACATGTGATTTCAAATAGGAACCAAAACTGCAAAACTGAACAAGGAAAAAGAAACACAATGTTTCTAAGTGTAATAAGATTCAGAAATTTTTTGGATTGAGGTATAGGTGCTTTACTAACACTCTGAAAATATTCTTTCAATCTAGAAATACTGAACTATCTGAAATTCTGAAAAGTTATGCATTCTGTGACAGCTTAATTTTTATTTACTTTGCAGTTTCCTGAAAAAAAAGACACGTTTGCTAAGGCAAAAATGTGATGGAAGAAATTAAATGAATCTCAAAAGTGTGTTCCAAATCGATAGAAAGAAGTGTATATAAAATTGATTACCTATCATTTACCTTTGTCTTCTAACCCCTGCAGAGTCATTCAATCTGCTGTTTTGCACATACAATTTCCATAGCACAGGATTAGAAATGACTATTGCACAAAAGTCTGTTTTCTTACCAACTCATTGAGCCTTCTTCATGATTTATCTTCAAACTGAAGCAAACCAAGGAAAGAAGTTAATGAAAACCCAGGCTGGAACAATGCAACTGTCTGCGAGATATTTCATGCTGGGCCTGGAGCTCCTACACACTCTTCTCGGCATGAGGAATCTGAAACTTGCTCAGCAAACATGCAGAGCCTGCTCCAAGTTTCACAGTTGTGTATCTACTATTGTATATTTACAATTATGGAGCTATTTTAAGGGGATGTTTCCCAATTTTTGGGAAAGGCCTGGATCATTTAGTTGTTGCTATGCAGATTTAAAAATTACTGGGAATGACAGAAGTTGGTGCACTGCAGCTTGCTCTGTTCGTTGCCTCACATTTCAGAGCAAACTTTCTTAGTGTAGAGGCATTTGCAGACATCACACAGAGCTGTTACATTTTCATTGGAATAAGGGGAAAATGTGCTCTTTAAATATATTTGCAAAGATACGCATTCCCTTTCATGTGCAAATTCATAATTAATGTGACTGTTTCCAATTGTTTTCTATGGTCTATTGTATTTTTCTTCTTGCCTGGGAGCTTATCCAGTCAACTTAATTGTTGCTCTCTAATGTCACCTTTTCACAACCCTGCAATTAACACCATGAACATATGAACTGTTCTCTGTAAAACCCCTCATAGTCCCACTGGCCAGACACTGGCACATGTACACAGTGCTTGCAAAGTGTTGTCAGCTTCTATGAAGCAGAATGGATGAAGGTAACACCACATGGATATCCTCACAGCTGTGTTTTACGATATCTCTATACACATATCAAACCATTAACAGTTATTTGTTTTACTAGTTAAATGACTGTTCTTCCTTCCAGGGGGTAGTATCCGCAATAGCACAGCTTTATATTTTGTATCTCACATTCAAAAAAGAAAAACTTTATTTGGAGAACAGAGTGCAGGCCTAAAACTACAGGAAGAGGATGCAGGACACTTTTTCTACTCTGTCTAATCTGTGACATATAACAATTTATTGTCTAGTAATGACTTTAATAAGCACACCGAACATTGAAATGCTGTGTGTGCTCCTTCTACCAGTTGTATATACACAGCAAAATTCACTTTGACTTTCAAGAGATAATATAGAATTAAATACTTGGGCAATAATAAAACAACATGTTAGCCATATTTTTGGACACTAAGAAAGTATGTGTAAATTATATACAAAAGCTGTAGAAGTCCAAATAGGTACTCAAGTGAAATATAGTTTTCAATATCTAAATTAAATAATTTAAAGAACTTATTGCAAAATAAAAAAGATATTTTGAAAAAGTATAGAAATAAATTTTAGTATCATTTCTTAAATATTAAGAATAAAGACTGAATAAAGACATGAAATATGTAAGAATAAAGACCTGAAATTTGGTGAGAACCTATGCAAAACATCACCAGTCACCAGTGAAAGTATTTATACCTATGCAGAAATTATGGTCATTATTCTTCCGTTAGCATTCATCTAATGCTTAATACCGTCTTGGCACTTTTATATCTTGTTTTGTTTAATCCTCCAAATGTCGCTAAGCAAGTGGTAATGCTACTCTCCTCATTCAAAATAAGCTCACTGAGACACAGAAAACTTAAGCAATTTACTATAAGAATTAAGATTCTACCCAAATAAGTATATAAATGTATTTTTAAGGATATTTAATTCTAGTACAAATTAAACTATACTCTAAATCAATGAGGCTCATTGAAGAAAAAGATTACCTATAAAAGCTTACCTGATTGTTGTGATAATATCATATAAGTTATAATTACAAGAGCAATTAAGTAACAATTTCATAAATGTTTGGGAAAATCTGGTGACCAGAAGAAAATATAAATTTATAGCATGTATCAAAATAAATTTTATTTGTAATATGAGGAAAGTAAAATACTTCCAACTACAGTGGATAAATTTAAGCAACATAGGAAAACAATACTTCACAAGGAAAGTGCTGATAGATTTATTAACATTCAATATTTAAGAAACATACATGAGGCTGGCAGAATGGCTTAAGCGGTAAGCATGCCTACCTAGCAAGCATGAGGCCCTGAGTCCAAACCCCAAGGCTGCAAAACCCAAAAAGTAAATAAATAAAAAAATAGAATTCATGAAAAAAGAAAAACACATATTTAAAATAAAATGATTAATTTAGAACAAGTGAAAATAAAGAACAATAGCCAAAGTGCTTGCTAATTGTAATATATACATATGTAATATATATGTGTGTATATATTCGATACATATATATTACAACATTGAAAAGAATAAGGCAGAAAGCAAGAAGGAAGAAAAGGTTTAAAAAGTAAGAAAAAAGTAAAGCACATTAAGTAACAGTCATAACACAGACAATATGAATGGTTGATAAACCAGGTAAAGATACTAAACACACCAGGAATCTGGTGTAAAATAGGGTAAATTATTGTTTTCAGCTGTCATGTTGGTGATGGGTCAGCAAGAAAGAAAACAAAATAATAAAATAAAAAAGAGAACAAAAATTTTTTATTTGAAAACTGATGATGAAAGTTTAAATGATAACCCTGGCATTTTATCAAATTATAAATTCATGCTGCCTTTTGTTACAAAAGCTCCACTGTGAAGTCAGTTTCACAGAAAGAAATCACCAGAGCACGAACACTTACATTGTGGTAGGTCTGCGATGTTGCCTGAGCCAAGAGGATTGGCTCCTGTTCTTGGACAAGATGTGAAAGGTTAATCCATCTGAGGCTTAACAAGTTTTACCCCAAATGTCTGCTTACTGTCACACTATACTATAAGTAACCATAAGAAACCGAGCATATGCAAGTACAGTTTAATATATTAAAGTGCCTTAACATTCTTTGGAAACCTCGACTGAAAGTAACAGATACTCAACTATGAAAATAAGGTCATATATTTTAAATAAATACAATAAATGTCACAATCAAAATCTTCTTCTCTGGAGTTATTGTAAAAAGACTGTAATGATATTCACATCAACTAGGAATCAAATGTTTCTTGATCTCTCCCTTGGAATACCAAGAGATGTGTGTCTATCACCACATGCTTCTGTTTCATTTTGTAATTGTGTGTTATTTATTTATTTATTCATTTATGTATTCATTCAGTGGTACCGGGGCTTGAACTGTGGGGTTTCTGCTTACTAGGCAGATGCTCTACCACTTGAGCCCATATCCAGTCCCCTTTGCTTCAGTTATTTTTCAGATGGGGTCTCCATTTTACCTGGGCCAGCTTCAAACCACAATGCTTCTATTTATATCTCTTGCATAACTAGGATTACAGATGTCTACTACTACCACATTGCTTTTTTCTGAGGATAGGTAAATTCTTCCCAGGCTAGCTTTGAACTGCAATTCTCCTGTCTTCATCACCTAAGTAGTTAGTATTACAGTCATAAGCCACTGAGACTGGTCTCGTAATCGTGTTTTTAGTCACTGCATTTGTGTATTTTAACATCTATACTGTGCTTTAACCACATGTCTTGTTTGATTCACTTATATAAGCTCAGATTACTTGGGTGTTATTATTAAGACTTTTTTATTAATAACTGTAAATGATGATCAGACATTTATTATTGGTTTGGGATTATTGCTAGCACTTCACATATATTAATTTTAATTTACTCAACAGCCCTTTGAAATATATGCCATGCTACTCTTCCTGATTTATGGAATGAGCCAAGAGAACTTGAGCCAGGCCACCCAGTATCACAGTGGGATTTGAGTCTAGGCAATTTGCTCTCAAAACTGAAAAACACTTAATCCCTATCCTATATTTTCATTTTATACAGATCCTATCAACACTCACTTTGACTTATCAGTGTATAATAATGCACATATCAGTGTAGTATCAGAATAAATATCTCAAAGGTATAGCTTAATGTATAATTTCCCAGTAGCAGCAGTGTTTCATGATTTGGGCTGTTTTAGAAAGGATTTGAGTTGTGTAATTCAAGTCTCTTTTCTACTAAACTAGAGTGATATAAAGCAAGATGAAAATAATTGTATGAGTCATATTTTTCTTTCCAGAGATTAATGGATATCTATATCATAGAACTGTAGGAATTAAGTGAACATGTACACAAGAAACACTTTGTAAACAAACTCACCATATGTAGACAAAAGCTGTGACTACAAATAGAGATTTCATATGACTCATAGTTTCCCTTATGGTGAATATTTTACGTTTTTGTGCTGCCTTTATTATACTCCTTTATTACACTGAATACAGCAATATTGAAGCATTAGTATTAGTTAACACCTGTACTTGATTCAAGTTTCCTTTATTTTTTCCCTTTCTGAAGACTTTATTTTGCAGATTAGTGGTTAGGAGTTTTGTAGAATGTGTCTCATTTTGAATTGATTTTATTCTCTTTTTTTAGCTTTTTAAAAAGATTATCATAAATAGATTCTTTATTAACATGATAGAAGGCAGTTACTCCTCAACCCACCTTAACATCACAACAAACCTTCTAATTTTCATGTATTTCTTTCCATTTCTATATACTTTTGGTGATGTTGAATCATATTTTAAGATCTATTATTATTATTACATATTTTGTAGTTAGCAAGGTACCATGCATGCAGTAAGTAAAAGTTGAAAGTTCTTATCCATACAGTTGTGGGATCCTTAATAGAAAGTAATTTAAGAATGTATCTATTAAAATTTAAAATGTACACATACATATATTATGACCCTATAGTTGTATTTCTCAGTATTTGTCCTAAACATGTGTCCTTTATAAATGAGACATATACTACACAGGCAGTGACAGAAATGTTACTTTTCTGCATATTCACCTATAACCCTATTGTCTCCTCTCCTTTTTAAAATTTTTTATTATGTTGTACTGAGGATACATTTATACAAATTCTTACAATATATCATAGTTGAATTCACCCCCTCCACCATTCTCTTTTCTTCCCCTCTCCCCCATTTCCTGGAAGGGTTTCATTTACACACATGAGTACGTAATATTTCCATCCCCCCACACACTTTCCTTGCCTTCTTCCTCATTCACTAGGGCCAATTTCTCAGACAAGACAGCTTTGCCTTTCTGCTCTCTGTTTTTGAAAAAGAAAAGACGTTTTACTTGTTTAAGATAGCTACATAGTGTATTTCATTTAGAACTAGCTAAGGGGAGATAACAACAAGCAGCAAGGATAGTCAGGGCATTATTAGGAATTATTTTGAAAACATACACACAAACAAATTGGAAAATGTATCAGAAATGGACAAATTTCAGGCACATAGGTCCATCTACAATTGAACCAAGAGGATATAAATGGCCTAAATAGATCTACAACATGCAATGAAATTGAAGCAGCAATAGTCTCCCAAAAAAAGAAAAGTTCAGAACTTGATGGATTCACTGCTGAATTCTATGAGACCCTTAAAAAAGAACTAATATCATCACCTCTTAAACTTTTCTATGAAATAGAAGGAGAAGGAACACAGCCAAAAACATTCTATGAAGTCAGTTATTATACGCATCCCCAAACCCGACAGGGACACACAACAAAAGGGAATTGCAGACCAATCTCATTAATGAACTTAGATACAAAAGCCCTCAATAAAGTACTGGAAAACTGAATTCAGCAACATACAAAAAACACCACATACCATGATCAAGTCAGCTTCATCCCAGGAATGCAGGGGTGGTTCAACATACACAAATCAATAAATATAATACAACATATAAACAGAAGTAGGACAAAAATCACATTAACATCACAATAGGTGAAGAAAAACCCTTCCACAAAATGCAGCACCATTTCATGATAAAACCTCAGATGAAATGAAATAGAAAGAACATTCCTCAACATAATAAAGACTATACGCTAAGCTTATAGCAAACATCATACTAAATGGGGAAAAAAATGAAACCATTTCCTCTAAAGTCAGGAATGAGAAAAGAGTGTCAACTCTCTCCACTCTTATTCAACATATTCTTGGAATTCCCAGACAAACCAATAAGACAGGAAGAAGAAATTAAAGGAATGCAAATTAGAAAGGAAGAAGTCAAACCATCCCTATTTGCAGATGACATGATCTTATACCTAAAAGACCTGATAAACTCTACTAAAAAAAACTCCTAGGCATCATAAACACCTTCAGAAAGTGCAGGATACAAAATCAATTTACAAAAATCAGCAGCATTTCTACATACCAACAATGAACAGACTGAGAATGGACTCAGGAAAACAATTGCATTTACAATAACCTCAAAAGCAAATACCTAGGAATAAAGTTATCAAGGAAAGTAAAAGACCTCTACAAGGAAAACTATAAACTATAGAAGAAAGAAATCAAAGAAGATTACAGAAGATGGAAAGATCTTGTGTGCTCATGGGTTGCAGAATCAACATTGTAAAAATTGCTATATTACCAAAAGCAATCTACATGTTTAGTGCAATCCCCATCAAACTCCCAATGACATTCATTACAGAGGTTGAAAAATCTACCCTAAAGTCCATTTGGAAATAAAAAGACCACAAATAGCCAAGGCAATACTCAGCAAAAATAGCAAAGCTGGAGGTATCACAATACCTGACTTCAAACTATATTACAGAGCCACAGCAATAAAACCAGCATGGCACTGACACAAAAACAGATAAGAAGACCAATGGAACAGAATAGAGGACCCGGATATGAATCCACACAGCTACATCCACTTGATTTTTGACAAAGGCACCAAAATATATGATGGAGAAATAAATATAGCTAGGAAAACTAGGTATCTGTATGCAGAAAACTGAAAGTAGACCCATGTCTTTTACCCTGAACAAGTATCAACTAAAAATGGATTAAGGACCTTAATATAAGACCTGCAACTTTGAAGCTAGTGCAGGAAAGAGTAGGGAATACACTGGAACTAATATGCATAGGCAATGACTTCCTAAATAGATCTGGATTGGCTCAACAACTAAGAGAAAGAATTGACAAATGGGACTACATGAAATTAAAAGGTTTCTGCACAGGAAATAAATGGTCACATCATTGAAGAAACTGCCAGCAGAATGGGAGAATAATCATCTTTTGCCATCTATACATCTGACAAGGGATTAATAAGCACAACATACAGGGAACTCAAAAAACTAAACTGCCAAAAAATCAATGATCCATTGAGGAAAAGGGCAAACAAACTAAATAGAACTTTTCAAAGGAAGAAGTCCAAATGGCCAAAAACACATGAAGAAATGCTCAACATCCCTGGCCGTAAAGGAAATGCAAATAAAAACCATTTTAAGATTCTGCCTCACTCCTGGTAGAATGGCAACAATCAAGAACACAAACCACAACAAATGTTGGTGAGGATGTGGGGAAAAGAAACCCCCATACATTGGTGGGAATATAAATTAGTACAACCACTATGGAACACAGTATGGAAGCTCCTCAAAAAACTAATAGAACTGCCACTTAATCCAGCAATATCACTCCTAGGAATATACCCAAAGGAATGTGAGTCAGGTTACACAAAGTCACCTGCACACCGATGTTTATTGCAGCATTATTCACAATAGCTAAGCTATGAAAACAACCAAGATGCTGCACTGCTTATGAATGTGATACTTATATATAATGGAATTTTATTGTGGCATGAAGAATGAATGAAATTTTGTCATTTGTAGGTAAATGGATAGACCTAGAGAACATCATCTTAAGTGAAGTTAGCCAGACTTAGAAAATCAAAAGCCACATGTTTTCTCTCATATCTGGAATATAGACCCAATACCAATATAAGCAATATTATGAGTTAATGTTTACCTCATGGTCAATCTTGAGTCAGGGAATACATAATGCATCATACCAAGAACAGGTTCCTGTGATCCACATGACTTGTCATTGTGGGTGTTAAGTTGCTCATCTGACTAAGTTAGCACAGGTCAGGTCTCCCCATTGTAAAGTGACTCCAAATTTTTCCTTTCTGTACTCTACTCTTTGAAAGCAGTGCAGCCTACATTTAAGGAGTCAGGAGGTGAGTGGCACTCAATAAGCATGATATCTGTACGAAAAGTATCAGGGGAATTCTACATAGGAATTTGTCCTTTCTCCCAAATTTTATGTATTTATTTATTTAATGATTTCTTTGCACTGGTAGAGAGACAATATTACTTGTTTGATACTTTGATTTGTCATTCAATAATGATTTATTTTGTGCTCATGTTTTTCCAGTTTGGGGCACTGGGATATCTCTTAGTTGGTTCCTTTATCCCTTAGGCATTCTCTCATTGCTTATCAGTCTTCATTTTAAATGATTCACAATTGCACATTAAAAATAAAGTATAAGATTATTGTACATAGTAATGGAGTATTTTCCTTCTGTTATTCAATCTTAAAACATCCTGACATTGTTTGTAGAAACCAAACAAATTACAACAGGGAAATTATATGCCCAAACAGTTTGGTGGGATTGGAGTTTGGGCTCAGGGCTCTGTACTTGCAAATAAGGGACTCTACCAGTTGACCTATACCTCCAGTCCATTTTTGCTATGGTTATTATGGAGATGGGGTCTCTCAAACTGTTTGCCTGGGCTGGCCATGAACCAAGATCTTCTCTATGTCAGGCTCCCAAGTAGCTTGGATTACAAGTGTGACCATCCTGTACTCTGCTATGCCTAAATACTAAGGATTATTCTAACCAAAACATTGACTATTGGAAGAAATCTTTATTTAGATTCAATGCAAAATTTTCCTATGCAAAACATCTGAATTGTTTTGTGAAACCAATGAACAAAGAATCCCAATTAAAATATATGTGTGTATGCACAATGAGTTATAGATACAAAATTAAGACACAAACCATTTATAAACATGCACATTAATTTGTTATGATAATTTCTGTAATTTTAAATTTTTTGTATCAAGTTATTTTGATTGAAGCTAAAGTGAACATTTCAGGGTGAGTGAAAATAAAAAACAGTAAGTGGAAAGACTGATAAATGTATTTGCATTGTATACAAATCCCTAAGTGCCTCAATTTCAAGCCAGTATTGATTGATTAAATATAAATATCACTTGAATTACACATGAACCTGTAATTAATGGACTCTTGTATATGCACATGTATATGTTTATGCATGTATATATATACATATATATTTTTTAATATTTTATGTATTTTTAAAAACTTTAATGGTGGTCCTGAGGTCAAACTCAAGGCCTTGAACTTGGTAGGCAGATGCTCTACCACTTGAGCCACTCCTCAAGCCCTTTCTGTGTTGATTATTTTTAAGATAGAGTCTCACTTTAGGCCAGGCCAATTTGGACTATGATCCTCTTATTTAGCTTCTCTAAGCAGCTGGATGACAAGCTCGAGCCACTGCACCCAGCCATTGGCGGAGCTGGGGTTGCACTGACTTACTGCCCAGGCTGGCCTAGACCAGTGATCCTCCCAAGCCACTAGAATTATAGGCTTGATCACCAGTACCTGGCCTTATAGATATTTTTAATAAGAAAGGAGTGTTTTATGATCATTGTTAAAGTGATGCACATGCTTCTAACCATTTTTCTAAGTATATTTCTCAGAAAGAAAAAAATTAACTCAACTCTAAATTTTTCTTTATCCATGATATATAATATGATTAGAAGAACTAGAAGAAAATTATAAATTACAAATTAAGCAGTGTCACTTTTTGCCATTTTCCTTATACCATGTTTGATTGCTGTGTTTGCAATTGTTATATTGACTTATTTAATACAGTTGCTTACTGCACAGAGGTGTTATGATATGCCATTAGAGTGGTGGCTATAGCTTGTCGGTTGATTCATTTTATCTTTGCAGCTAAAGAACCCCATGCTGAGCAGAGAGGAACCTGACTGGCTCATCATCGCCCTGGAAGCCTCTTTCTTCATTAGTCTTGGCCTTAATAACCCCAAAGAAAATAGTAATGTTTTACAATTAATGACACAACAGAAGAGAAAAACTGAAAGTAGTGTATATGACTATGGAGTCCATTTTAAAGCATGGATTTTTTAGTTTATTCAACTCTTTAGAACTGATTGATTTGCTCGATCAATCATGGGCAATATCTATAGGAGAAAAAAATTTGATCTTCTATAGCAATGCTTCTATATTAACAGAAGGATTATTGAGCATACATATTATCAGAAATGTCTACAGGAGAGGAAAAGTTCAACATTAAATATGCATTTTGTTTATATTTTGTAACAGAATATAAACATATTTTTGTTTAATTGAAGCTCAAGATTTGTAGCTATGACAACATGTTCAATAAATTAATCCCTCACAACATAGGAATATAACTCCAAGAAATGCTTCCCTTACTTACTTTCTGAAATATGACTTTTATTTCTGAGTTATTTAACTATATTATTTTTCTACCCCCTTTATCGGTTTTAGAGAAGAAAAGTAAAATGAAGTAATATGAAACTCCAGATTCGTAGAAGTTACAAGTAACTTTCAAGTAATAAACCTAGTTGGTTGATTATGATACAATAATCTCTTCTTCCCATGTATCTTTTCTATGAATGGCAGATATAATCTCAGCTTGTAAAAGTGATTATGTCCAGGGAGACTAAACTAATATCACGTGAATTTATAAAGAGTTAAGAAAAAGCCATTGAAAGTCGAGATACAAGGAGGCTGCATGGGAGAGGGGCTGTTATTTCATTTCTAGACATAACCTGCAATGAAATCTGTGACAGTCTTGATCTGGCATGTTGACTGTGGGATAGTCACAACTGCACCCCTCCCACAATTTCCTGTTTTATTTCTAGGCACATCAGTACATCATTTCAAGGTAATGCTTCGAAAAGGTTGAAGAGATGAGGTGTCTTGGAGCCTAGATTCTGCAACTCGCAAAGTGTACATTTTCTGTCCTGTTAGTGAAAACAAGATCTACCTATTACTGGGAAATACGGCAAAATATTTCAGTGATTTTTTTTTAGTACATATGTAGGAGAAATGCAACATGCCCAAACAAATAAACCTTGTGGGAACCAAAATACATGTTGTCTAAAGTAAATTATGAATTTGTTCTATTAGTTCAAGGAGATCTATCCAGACCAAAAACACCAATTCACAAATAATTGAGGAGTGAGGGAAAGCATAAATACATAGTATACACACATTTTTCTAGTACACTGGGGTAAAGAATGTTTTAAAAATTTAATGCATGCTGGCAACAATGCAAGAACTCTGGTTAGATGTGGGTCTATAGGGCTCTAACCACTATAAATTCTAACTACTTTAAATTCATTCATACTTTAATGCTTCTCAGTTTATTTTATGCAAATACTTTTAAATATCTTGCTTATGGGGGAAAATAGTGTGCATACACGTATGCGTTGATTTCAAATGAGCATAGATGGTGAATTTGCACCTGATAGTCTTATCATGTGTTCTGACCTCAGATTAAGAAAAAAAAAATGACTTACAAGCACCATAAATTCCTTTAGAACCTCTTCCTTAAACTAGACTGATTCACAGAGTACCATTGATTGAATTTTGAATTTTAATACCCTTAAATATCTACAGAAGACCTAAGCTATTTATCATGTATTGATGTTTTTGTATTTACTTGTCTTTTTGCTAATAATTCATTTGCAATGTCTGCCTCAATCTTTACCTGTCAATAATTGATGTATAATTATGTTCTGATAAATATTTTGTTGTAGTTTTTATTAAGACTCATGAAATGAGTCATAATATTTTTCTATTCTGTGGGAAATTCTGTAAGCTAGTGTTATTTTTTTCCTTTGATATATTTAATTACATGTTCATTATAGTTAATAAATATTATCATTATTACCACAAACACTTAAGTATTCCTTTGCTGAATATTTTTCATGAGTTTAACAGTTATGATACTATTCATATATTGACATTCTTATTTCAGAAACATTAAATATACATAGTTTTTAAATTTCTACATTATACCTTATTGTTAAACCTATCGTACAGTTTCACAATCTCATTATAATAACTTTGGTTTCTTAGAACTTATGTGAAATTTCATTCTTGAATTCTTGACAATTCTTTCTGGCATTTATCAATTTTATAAAATTCAACATTTGACATTTGTATCTTTTGTATTATTTTCACATATTCTACTTAATTTATCAATATTTTCCTTATGTGTTCTTCAACTTTGATTTAGTCATTTGTAGCTTAATGGAGTAAAAATAAATTTGGACCAATAGCTCTTCTTTTTTTTCTAATGACAGAATTTGAAAGCCATTTTAAATTAATGTTCCTTTTCTAATCCTACCCATGGTGTCATGTGGTATTTAACAGTTAAACATCCTTAGTCTCCTCTTGACTGTGACAATTTCTCAGGTTTTTCCTTACCTTTGTTGACCCTGACAGTTTGAGGACTATTCACCAGGTATTTTATAGAAAGTACTTCAATTGGAACTCTGATGTTTCTCTCATTATTTGGCTGGGTTATTGGTTTTATAGGAAGAAAACCACAGAAACAAAGTGCCATTTTCATTTCATCCTGTCAAGAGTACACCTCTGCTAACGACACAACAGATCACTGGTTATTAAACTTGATTGCCTAGTTAAGGTAATATTGTCAGGTTTCTGAAGTATAAAGTTACTCTGTAGCTGTTCTATTTTCCCACTTTCTATACCTCACTGTTTGGAAACAATTAAATATTGTATAGCAACCTTGTATCTTCATATTAATCATATATTAATATTTTGTTATATTTACTGAACATTTTGCTAAATAGTTCAAAATATCATAGTATGACTTTTGAAAAAAATCACGTAATACTCAAAGTTCACACAAACCTCTAAACCAATTGGGTTTAGCTTTTTTTAAATTTCTTACATCTTTGTGAAATTAACATAAGCTTTACTTGGTTTTTTTGCTTCTGTGGTAGTCTAGTCTCTGACAGACCTGATATCCTGCTCAAGCAATAATGCTAGAACCCCTGGACGGAGATAAGAGGGGGTTATATTATCACTAGGTCATTCAAATATGGTTCTGTCCACATTGAATTTTATATTAATTTGTTGCTTCAAAGATCATTGATGATTTTACTAAGCATTTTCCACTTGTTTTGATGGTGGTACTGACCTTGACTTGACCTTAGAAATATCACTTTTTATTGTTAATGTACTATCTAGGAGAATATTGTCAGTATGCCTAAGTACAACTACTGTAAAGAGTCTTAGTTTTCATTTTGTGTTTTTTCTTTAGCATTGAGCTAGATTTGTCAAGAGAAAAAGAAAAACAAAGGAACCATCTTTTCCTCTCTCAATGTTTTGTATGTTAAATAAACTCACTTTTATATTTAGCTATATGATGGATATATATAGTTATGATACTTGTTTGATGAATTTCATATGACATTTATGATAATTCTATATTTAAATTTAATTTTAGTGATATTGTGGTGTGTTTGTATTTTATAATAGCACATCTTTTAAAAAAAACTTACCAGGATTTCCAAAGTTTGCATGTATGTAGTCAATGTACTTACTAAACAATTTCCTAAATAACTGTTGCTATTTTTGTGTTACACTCCTTGAAATTCTAAGATGAATAATTTTGATTAATCTTAAAAGCAAGTAGATTTTCTACTTTAGAGTTATGCCACTGTTTTAATTTTGGTAATTGTGCTTGAAGATTATTAAGGCCTTTTATTTATATACTGTCTCTCTTTATTTTCCTTATAGCTTTTATACATTTCATAGTTTTATGCTATTAGATCCATAAAAATTCTGGATCTCAGCAATCCCACTCCTGGGGATATACCCAAAGGAATGCAACACAAGTTAGTCCAGAGGCACCTGCACACTCATGTTTATTGCAGCCCTATTCACAATAGCCAAGTTATGGAAACAGCCAAGATGCCCCACCACTGACGAATGGATAAAGAAAATGTGGTATTTATAGACAATGGAATACTACTCAGCAATTAAGAAAAATGAAATCTTTTCATTCACAGGTAAATGGATGGTACGGGAGAACATCATTCTGAGCAAGGTTACCCAGGCTCAGAAGACCAAAAATCGTATGTTCTCCCTCATATGCGGACTTTAGATCTAGGGCAAATGCAGCAATGTGGTTGGACTTTGACCACATGATAAGGTGAGAGCACACAAGAGAGGTATGGGGTTAGGTAAGAAACCCAAAAAACATGATAGTATTTCATGTCCTCAATGCAAAGGAGCTAAGGCAGAAACTTTAAAGTGACAGAGGCCAATAAGAGAAGGGATCAGGAACTAGAGAAAAGGTCAGTTTGAGAAGAATCAATTTAGTGTGTAACACATTTGTACATGGAAGCAATGCTGAGAATCTCCCTGTATAGCTATCCTTATCTCAGCTAGCAAAAATGCTTTGTCTTTCTTATTATTGCTTATACTCTCTCTTCAACAAAATTAGAGATAAGGGCAGAACAGTTTCTTCCTGGAAGTGAGGGTGTAGGGGGAGAGGGGAGGGGGCAGGGGGTAGAGGGTAGAAATGATCCAAACACTGTATGCACAAATGAATAAATGAAAAAAAATGCTGGATCTCATAGATTGGATCGACAATGTGGCTGACATCATCTTATGATCAAATACAGGTCTCTAATTGCAGTTTATCCATTTGCTTCATGTAAGTTTGTCATTTTTAACTCCCAAAATACTTAGTGATAAGAACTGCTCCTTGCCACCATTCTGCAGCCTGAGCTGCAGCTGGTTTCATCCCTTGTAGAACAAAGCCCCACTGTCCCTTATCTCCTGCCACCTGTCTTTGCCTGTCCCTAGCCCTTGCTTTCTCCCAAATGCTACTTAAGGCCAGACCTGCTGAGAGAAGCTGCTGCACCATTTTTTCTCAGCCAGCCAGCCTGCTTATTAAACTCTTGGACATGAGATACCTCTCATGAGCCCCTTTGTATGCCGTATGCTGCATTTTCCTAACATTTTGGTGCCGAAACCCGGGAACAGGTGAGCTTCCAGCATTGATCTTGCTCTCTCAGTTAGTAAATTCAGGCCCTCCCGATATACACTGTGCTCCCAAGCCTACTCTGGCCACAAGGCAGACATCCCCTATGTAGGGGGGCCTGTCCGGGGGATTATACTGGCTTGCCAAAGCCACATAGGTGGGAGCTGCCTTCCTTAAGCCTGGATAAACTTACTGGGATTTGAGCTGCTTTGCTGGGACCCCTCACCCCAGACTAGTGCCGCCATTGCCACTCTCACTCACTGAGAACTTCCTCAAGGCCAGTGCGCTCCCATTACTCATCACCACTGGTTGATTTCCTCGGTCCTCCCTTGGTGAGTTCCCTCGTGCTGTTGTGCCGTAAGTCATGGTTCTCTCTTTCTGTCTTGGTTGGTCAAAATCCTAGTACTAGGTCCCAGCTCACTCCCCCCAGGAACCGGGTTCCTGGGGCATGGACAATCCTCTCGGAGAAGACATTCCCTTGGGGTCCTCCACTCTTTTGTTTCATCCAGGAAAGCAATATCTTGGGGATACAGACCATATTCTTCCTCGTACCGGGTCTCACCATGGGGACCGGACCTTCCAAAATTCCCTCAGACACTCCCCTGGGCTGCCTACTGGCCAACCTCGAGCCCTTGTGGCTCTCACCTGATCTCAAAGCCCAAAAACTCATTTTTCTTTCCAATCAGGCTTGGCTACAATACCAATTGGATAATGACTCAAAATGGCCACTAGATGGCACACTGGACCCTAACAATCTTAGGGATCGCTACACCTTCTGTGAACACACTGTAAAAGGAAAGGAGATTCCCTATGTCCAGGCCTTCTCTTATCTCCGCTCTAAGCCTTCTCTCTGCACCTCTTGCTCCCCTGCCCAGATCCTTCTGGCTACAAAGACCCCAACTACCCTCCCTGACTCGAATGCTTCCACTTCCCCCCACCCTCCTACCAACTCACTTGATCCCCTTGAGTCCCCCACACACTCGCTCTCATGGACTGCCCCCCGCCAGCCAGTTTCCTTCTATCCCCTCCGGGAGGTGGCTGGCACCGAGGGTACCATGCGAGTTCATGTTCCCTTTTCTCTCACAGACCTGTGTCAAATTGAAAAACGCCTTGGTTCTTCACCACTGACCCTGACTCTTATATTAAAGAATTTCAATATTTGGCCCAATCCTATAGCCTCACCTGGCATGACATTTATACCATCCTCTCCTTAACCCTCCTCCTGGAGGAGAGATGAAGGGTCTGGGACATGGCTAAGACACATGCAGATGAGATTCGCTGTACCACCCCTGCCCACCCCATTGAGACCATCAAACTAATGACCTAACTTCCAGGGACCAGATGGTCACCTGCCTAGAGGCAGGGTTAAAGAGGGCTGCCCAAAAGGTTGTTAATTTTGTTAAACTCAGGGTAGTTCAACAAGAGGAAAAAGAAAATCCAGATAGTTTCTTGTCCTGGCTTACAGAGGCACTATGACGCCACACAAAAGTTGACCCTGAAACAAAGGATGGGACAATTATCTTTATGACCCATTTTATCTCCCATTCAGCCCCAGATATAAGAAAAAATCTTAAAAGGCTGGAAAATGGCCCTCAGACTCCACAGCTGAAATTCTAAATGTGGCCTTCAAGGTCTATAATTACCAAGAAGAGCAGCAAAGGGCTGATAAGGGGAGCGAGATAAGGCCAAATTCCAGATGTTGGCCAAGCCTGTTGACAAAACCTCTGAGCTTCCAACTCACAAGGCCGGGGAAAATCCCTAACGCCTCCCAGCCCATGTTTTCAGTGTGGCCTTGAGGGACACTGGGCCTGGGCCTGTCCTAAGATACGCCACCCACCAGGACCATGTCCTAAGTGCAAGCAGGAGGGCCACTGGGTAAAAGACTGTCCCTCCACCCCTCAAGGCAGGGGGTCCAGGCCCCCTCAATGCTCCTCCTCCCTAACTGATTTTCTAGGACTCACAACCATGGCAGAAGACTGACGGAGCCCAGGACTCCCGGGCCCGATGACCATAACTTCACGGGAGCCCATGGTAATGGCCATCACTGACAGTAGGCCTATCTCTCTCCTAACAGATGCCAGCACCCCTTTTTCTGCCTTGCCAGAGTTCTGGGGACCTGCCAAGCCTTCTTCAACATCCATAGTCGGGGTGGAGGGAACTCCCACTCAGCCTTAATGACCTTTCTCTTAACTTGCATACTGGGAGACACCCTCTTTACCCATTCCTTCTTAGTGCTACCTAACTGTCCCACTCCACTCTTAGGTAGAGGCATTTTAACAAAATTCCAGGCCACCCTCACCTTACATCCATCCCTATAAAGACCAGAACCCATTAACCCCTTGTCTCCATCCTCAAGGCCCCTTCTTGCTATTGTGGGTGCCCTGCTTCCACAAGCCCCTCCTAACCCCTTGCCCTTACCCACTACACTGGAGGAGTCCATTGTGTGGGACCTCCAAAACCCTGCAGTCACCACACATCATGAGCCAATTGATATTACTCTCAAGAATCCCTCTGTTTTCCCCAACCAACCTCAATATCACATCTCTCTAATCCACCTACAGGGATTAAACCTGTCATCTCAGAGCTTCTTGCTAATGGCCTGCTTCACCCAACCCACTTCCCCTATAACATTCCTATCTGCCTATAAAAAAGCCCAATGGGTCTTACTGGCTGGTTCAAGACCTTTGCTTAATCAACAGAGCAGTGACTCCTATACACCCAGTGGTGCCCAACCCCTATACACTCCTGTCTCTCATCCCCAGTACCACCACCCATTTCACAGTCCTGGACCTAAAGGATGCTTTCTCCACTATCCCAGTCCACCCACAATCCCAAAACCACTTTACCTTCACCTGGACTGATCCAGATTCTCATACTTTCCAACAATTGACCTCAACTGTTCTGCCTCAGGGGTTCTGGGACAGTCCCCACCTCTTTGGCCAAGCTCTGGCTAGGGACCTCCTTACACTCCATCTCTCCCTGAGTAAATTCCTCCAGTATGTAGATAATGTCCTGCTCTGCAGCCCCTCACTTGAGGATAGCCAACAACACACTGCCCTCCTGCTTAATTTTCTGGGAAAAAAGGATACCGGGTGTTCCCTAATAAGACTCAACTGTCTTTCACCCAGGTAACTTACCTGGGCCTGTCTATCTCCCCTACTCATAAGGCTATCACCCTAGATTGTAAAGCCTTGTTAGCCTCTCTCCCTGCCCCCACCACCAAGGCTGAAATTCTCTCCTTCTTCAGCTTGGCTGGCTATCTCAGAGCCTGGGTGCCCAACTTCAGTCTAATGGCCAAACCTCTATATGAGGCATCCAAGGGTCTCATCCAAGAGCTTCTGGACCCCTATCAGCCTGTGTCAGGCCATTTCAAGTCTCTCTTACAAACCCTGTAAGAGAGACTGTCTTACAGACTGTCTGCTTCACCTGCCAGTCCTCACTTGTCCTTTTTTCCTTTATGTCTCTGAGAGGCAAAGGTTTGCCCTAGGAGTTTTAGGACACAACATAGGGCCCTCCTTTGTTCCAGTAGCATACCTCTCAAAACAGTTAGACCCCACAACCAGGGGGTGGGCCCAATACCTTAGGGCCCTGGCGGATGTCTTACCTTTGGGTCCCCCCTTACTGTTTACTCTTCTCACAGCCTCTCGGAGCTCCTTACATATAAAGGACTTCACTCCATGTCCCCTCTCATATCCTGTCCCTGCAGGTGGTCTTGGTTGATGACCCCACACTATCTTTTGTCTCGTGTTCTCCACTTAATCTGGCCACTCTTCTTCCTCTCTCCCCAACACCCCTGATTCACTCCTGCCCTGAAACCCTGGAAAAGTTCCTCCCTTGCCCAGATCACATACAAGAGGGTGCTCTTCCCCAGGCTGACTAAACTTGGTTTATTGATGGCAGCTCCTTCATTCATGCTGGACAATGAAAGGCAGGATATGCTATTGTCTCTAATTCCCCCATCATTGAGGCATGCCCTCTCCCTTTAGGCACAACTTCCCAAAAGGCTGAACTAATCGCCCTGGCCAGAGCTCTAACCCTGGCAACCATTTGCCGCTTTCCTGCCCATTATGGTCAGAATTAGCCTGGCCTCCTCCATCGCTGCCACTGGGTTTGCAAGTGGAGCCCTGGGCCATACTGTCATCTCTGCAAAAGATTTCTAGAAGCAACTACAGATCATTCTTGAATCAACCTCAGTTTCTCTAGCCTCCCTTCAATGACAACTTACCTCATTAGCTCAGGTTACCTTACAAAACTGCAGGGCCCTAGATCTCTTAAGTGCTAAGAAAGGAGGCACTTGCCTTTTCCTCTGAGAGGAATGTTGTTACTACATTAATGAGTCAGGCCTAGTGGAACAAAATATTGATACCCTATCTTACTTAAGCGAAGAAATCCAACTTCGCAGGACTAAAAACTCCTCTGTCCAAGACTGAACTCAATCCCCTCTGCTCTCTTGGCTCTTGCCTTTTCTAACACCCCTTATTGTTGTCTTTATCCTCCTGAGTTTTCTCCCCTGTTTTATAAAAACTTCACAAAATTTTTACTAGATCACATATCTGCAGCCACCAACCAAAGATTCAATCAACTCCTCCTCCAAAGATATGAAGCTCTCCGGGGCCACGGAGCAGATCCCCACACTAACCTCTATGAAGACACCAAACCCTAAGGACCCCACCTGAGAACATGTACCACCTCCCGCCAGCTGGAAGCAGCCAGAGGATCAAACTGTGCCCCAATACCCAACCCTTTTTCTCTCCCTCTCTCTTTAATAAAAAAAAAATGGGGGAATGATAAGAACTGTCCCTTACCACCATTCTGCAGCCTGAGCCACAGCTGGTTTCATCCCTTGCAGAGCAAAGCCCACTGTTCCTATCTCCTGCCACCTTCTTCTGCCCACCCTTAGATCTTGCTTCAGCAGCTGGTCTCATCCCTTGCAGAATATAGCCCCACTGTCCCTTATCTCCTGCCACCTGTCTTTGCCTGTCCCTAGCCCTTGCTTTCTCCCAAATGCTACTTAAGGCCAGACCCGCTGAGAGAAGCTGCTGCGCCAGTTTTCCTCAGCCAGCCAGCCTGCTTATTAAACTTTTGGACATGAGATACCTCTCATGAGCTTTCTTTGTGTGCAGTGTGCGGTGTTTTCCTAACACTTAGGTGCTTTTGACAAGGTCTGTTAGGTAAGATGAAAGTTTAACTTTCCATATCATCTAATCAATGACTTATGTGCTTTTCTTTGAGCAATTGGTTTTTATCCTATTTTATGTGTTGATACCTCATTTCAGGTTTAATTTGTCAATGTTTTTCTTTCTTTCTTTTATTTTATCATTTTACATTTACTTACATGTGTATACTTTGTTTGTGCCACCATCCTCCCTCTCCCACTTCTGGGCAGAATTCATTTGTCAATTTTAACACATTGCTATATTTTTATTGAGTTACAATCTTTGAATTGCACTTATTAGTTCACCACCATAGCAGATTAATTCATTTATTTTATGTGAATATTTGTTTGTTTTTGCTTTTGTTTCTTCATTTGGTTTGTGTCCTGATAGGAGACTTGGCTTATGCTGTTTTGCTTTCCATTTGTGGAAGCATATGAATTTATTTCCTTCTTTAATATATTTTAAAGATCTGACATCTCAATTTTATTTCTACCTCTAACCCACCCTGGTGGCTAAATTATCTATGGAAAACTGTGTGTAAGACCATATTCACTACCAATGGTGCCTTCGCTTAGGAGGTACAGCACAAATGTGAGATGATGTGGTTTTCCCTCATTTTAAGTGTACAGACACATACAAGACAAATGAATCTGAAAAAATATGTCAGAGAAAATCATTGAAGGGAAATACTAACTTGTAGTTTATAATTATGTTTTTAATTGAAGGAAAAATATAAAAATATAAGAACATAAATAATGTATAGCATACTTTTAGAAAAAACAAAAATATGAACACAATGGATTAATATTGGGGGAAGTAGAGCATTTAGATTCTTTTTGGTTCCTTCTCTATGTCATCTGATTACTCTAATTGACTCAAAGTTATTAGTTTTCTTTTTTTGATTTGTTTAAGGCATGTTCTTTTTATTACTGAATGAATTTTAATAAAACTGCTAAATAGTAATGTTTCTTTCCCTACCTGATAACATTCCCAAGTTGATTCAAAAATTACCACTGAGGTTTTATTGGATTTCTTCTAAATTATTTCTTTTTATAATTGTACTTTTTCTCTGTCATACAATGAATTTCTCCTGAGTATATAAATTCATATCTTCATCATAAAATTTAAAATTTCCTTATTTTTAGCAAGTTGTTTATACTTGCAAGGAGAGAGAAAGAATGAAAGTAGAGCTTGGTTAGTATCAAACAAAACCTACGACTAGTAAACTAACTATATTTGTTTATATCTTTATAAAAAGAATTGTATAAATCATTCATTTGATTAAGAAAATATTGTTGCATAATAATTATATTTTATTGCACTATTTATTTAATAGGAGTACCACATAAAAATAAAGGCATACTGATAAAATGTAGTAAATCACAAACAATTCACCAGTACTATATCATATATTTAAACCTGTGGTTCTTTTTTATTATCCAGTGATCATTTGGTTTGTGCCTACCATTTAACACCTAATCTGCCACATTCCATATGAATAATAGAAACATTCAGTGGGTTTTCAATGAAACAAAGTATTTTTATGGTGCTATTTAGTCAAATCATATTCATCATACCCTGTGTTGAAAATACAGTGAAAAATTTCTTTAATTATCAACCTGCTTGAGACGATATATCAATCAAGAAAATGATGATAAAAACTAAGGCAAATAACATTACAGCAATGACATTCATATTCTTGAATGGAAATGGCATGATGAAAAATCTTACTGTATACAGTTAAATGTATGCCAACTAAAATAAATAAATAAGACATCTTCACTGAGTTGGTAGATGTCAGAAAAGGACTTAAGGAACCTGAAGACTGAGTTTGGCTTGGGTGATAGTTTTGAAAGGTTAACCAAGGCACAGGTGAAATATTTAACAACATATTTGGGGACAATGATGAATACACCAGTATGATGGAGATATAAGTCACTATGTCACTTAGGTATTACAACAGAACCTCCATTTGTTTAATAATGCAATCATTTATATTGTCGAGTAGTACTGGGATATATGTTCTGATATTCTTAAGATGAGAATTCTGTCAATATATTGCAGTAGCAGCAAAGAATAAAAATAATTAACAGATCAACTATCAAAATTTTAAACTCCACAATGGAAGACATTTCATTTTCTTATGCATATCATCTCCAGAACCAATAAAGCATTCTGTGTTAAGTGTATGTGGAGATTGAATACATTTCTTACCAATGATATGTTCTTCTTCCTCATTGTTTTTCACAATCTCTTCTCATGAACAACAGCTGATGTTGTGTTGTGCACATAATACAGACTTTTGAAAGGAATAAAATAACTGGACTATTGCATTTTAAGTGAAAATTTGTTCTATCATTGGTTTTAATTTGAAAAATTTAATCTTCTAAATGATGGTACTATAAATCATTTTAAGCATCCCTCAATTACAATTAGATTTATAAAACATACTCTTCAGTTTCCTTTTACTGCATTCTGTTCCAAATCATTGAGTTGGATAAAAACATGTCTAATGTAAAAAGCTTGATAACAGCTTGAATTTCAGAGCTATTTGCTCCATGAGGAATAATACCATCCAAAGGAGTATGTTTAAGTCTGCCATTGATGCCCATTGTATTGAATTTAAAGCATATTCTGGGCAGTATTATTTAAAAAGTAATGGATATAGTAGGGTGAATATGGTGGATATATTATGTAGTCATGTATGAAAATGGAAAATTGAAACTATTCCAGAAACGGGGAGGGTGGCAAAGGAGAATGATGAAGGGGGTAAATTCAACTAGGATATACTGTAAGAACTTTTATAAACATCACAATTTACTCTCATATTGTAATAACTTTTGTAAATGCCACAATGTAGGCCCACCCAGCATATTTCAAAAATAAATAAATAAATGAAATACTCACTATGGCATTGCACCCGTATGTATCAACTTACTTAATCACTGTTGTAACCCTTTTCTTGAAAAAAAAAACTGTAAATAGAACAATCATAAAATAGTTTCTCTGGCAATACCTTTGTAGTAATTTTGTTGCATCAGTCATTGGAAATGACCAGTAACCAATCTCTGGAAAATGGTTTTAGGAACATTTGATTGAACAAAAGCTTATATTCATTATCTATAAAGAAATTTTAATTCAATGAAATTGAGAGGTTTTTAGAATAACAGAAACAAGTCTTTTTTTCTTAAATGTTTTTGGTCAGGATTTAAGGATAGAGGAGAACATAGTAATGTATTTGCTCTTCTTTTACTGTCTACATTTTCACCCCAGAAAGAAAACACCATGATCCAGACTCGTTTCCTCTGGTAGATCACCTGAAGTTATATGTATTATTAATCACTTGTTTGGGATCAAGGCATAGCTACTGCTGTCTGATGCTCTGATTGACTTGTCTTCAAACAGTTGCATATTTGGTGTTGGAATGATCATGTGAAACAGGTGTAAATACATTTCAGCATCAATCTCAGCTCAATTATAATTTCCCTCACAGCTCTGCTCATTGCACCACAATTACCTTCTTTTGGTCCCCAAAAACTTGAGGTCAGAAAGGATACTAAATGCTGAGTTATTTAATTTTCATCAGATAGTACATTTGGCTTACATAGATGAGCATTTGAGTATTTCAAATCAAAATATATTTACAGTCTGAATTTTGCCATTCTTGTCTTCTATTCTAAATGGGAATAGGGGAAGCCTAACTGTGGACTGCATAGAAATGGCCAAGACATTCATATTGACCATTGTTGTACTTTTTTTTGAGTTTAAATAATTGATAACACCATTATAGTTTTAAAAAAATCCTTTAGATACTTAGTATCACTGTTTTATTCTTTATTGCCTTTTAAAATATGTGTATTCCAAAAAATGTGACTCAGCATATTACTTCTGTGCTTCAGTTCCTTATCCAGGTATGAATTGGCCATCATTTCTGCATGCTTGTGTGTCCTTATTTACAGGTGTTACATAATGTAATGTCCACATTACGGTGGTGGCAACATTGATTTTTGGACATGAAGATAAATGGAAGGTGCTGTGCTAACTTTCTTCCTTACCACATGATCGGGTAAGTGCCAAAGGAATTTGACAAACCAGGGTTTTAGAGTCTATCTTAAAGTTTAAATATTTTATATACTCTGGGTAGATGGCAAAAGGTGATGTGAAGTACTTTCATTTGAACCTATGAATGATGAAAGAGTTTCTGGTTTCCCTGAGACTTAGGTGAGATCTAAGAATGTTTGCCAAGATGTGCCTTGTAGATAAATCAGTTCTTTTCCAATGGAAGTACTTTAGGCAGATGGTCATTTAGAATTCGGTGTTTCACTGGGAAAAGGGAAGAATGGAAGACAAAGAGAAAGAATAAAGTAACATGTTAGCACATATTTCAAATCACAGTGAGCTCATTGACAAAACCTTTCCAATCATGATGTGCCATTACAATAAAGAGAAAAATACACCTGTTTTGTATTTATAATTAAAATGTGAATTAATTCTAATTTAGCATATGAAATATCCTTCTATAACCCATACAATGATTGTGTTTTTCCTAATATTTTACTGCTAACATAAAATGCTGTAAAAAGCCATACAGATAATTTGAAGTATTAATCAAATAAAACAAGCCAACATGTATAAATTATTCAGCTTAACATCAATTTTTAATTAATTTCAAGATGAATGACATTTGTACATATTTGTGTATCTGTGATCTCATACTAAAACATTCTATTATCCATTCTTCAATGGGTGTCAACTAATAGCTGGCCATGGTGGCACACAACTGTCATTCTATTCTACACAGGAGGCTGAAATCGGGATGATCAAGGTTCCAGACCAGGCCAGGCCAAAAAGTTTGTGAGACTCCATCACAACGGAAAAAAGCTTAGTGTGGTGCACATGCCTACCAATCAGTGAAAGAGGGAAGCTTAAAATGGAAAGATCACGTTCCAGTCCAGCCTGGGTAAAAAGTGAGTCCTTACCTCCTAAATACCCAGAGCAAAAAGTGCTGGAGGCAAGGTTCAAGTTGTAGAACATTTGCCTTACAAGTGCAAAACCCTGAGTTCAAAGGCCAGTACTGTTAAAAAATAATCTTTTATCCAAACAATTAGTATAGAAAAGTAATAGTTATTGTGATATCCTATTTTGAATACAATTAAAGTTCTTTAATTGAAGTGATATGCTATTTTCTGGCATCCTATGTACATTTACTTTATTTAATCATTACTGATATATGAAATAGATATTATTCTACGTATTTCCAGAGAGAAGGACTCTAAGATTCAGGGAGAATAATAAATGAGTTATAATACTTATATACATGGAGATGTTACAAGGGAACTCCTATATAGCTGTCTTAAACTAACAAAAATGTCTTTTTTTCTTTTAGAAAATCAGACAACAGAAGAGTACAACAGGTCCTTTCTAGGGGATTGGTGCCAGTAGGATGGGGAGGATGTGGGGAATATGTTGCAAATACTGTGTACACATGTATGTAAATGGAAAAATGAGACCTGTTGAAACTGTTCTAGGAATATGGGGAGGGAAGATAAAGGAGAATGGTGGGGGGGTGAATTCAAGTATGATATATTTGATATAGTGTAATAATTTTTGTAAACACCACAATGTACCCCAAGCATAACAACATCAAAGAAATTTAAAAATGAAATAAATAAATAAAATATTCCCATGGTCACACAACTAAGGAAAGAACAGGGCCTTGCTGGATCTAGAATTGAATATCTAGATACATTATTTTCTGGTTCATTTTCTGCAATGATCTGAAGATTATAAGAAAGTCATAAAGGATAATTTCTAGGGAAATTGAGAACTAGTCTCAGAGTCTAAAACTATTAGTTCTGCAGGAGAAACCAGGTAATTTTACACTAAGAAATTAAAGAAGACAGATACTCATCATTTTTAACCTCACAAGTATTATATATAGAGAGAGATATGTATATGTATATGACATACATACATATATATAACACATTTATTTAATCATCTAATTAAATGTGAACTAGATTTTTTACAAGTTAATATTGATGTTTATTGTGTCCATTCATTAACAGATTCTATGGGCTATAAAGGTAAAATTATTAGACATAAACCCTGATTTTGAGGAGTTCACACTCTAGTTCAAATGCATTGCCTATATTTGAGTGTTCAAAATGTAATAACATATCTATATTTTAAGAGAGCTTCATTTCTCATTTGCATGAAGTCTAGCTTTTCAGACTACAGTGATAGAAATCAAAATTATGACAAGTTACTCAGAAATCCCCCTGAGTCCTAGACTTACAAACACAACTCCATAAGGAAATGGAAAACAGTCTACTGCCAGGCAAGTGGCTCTCAATGATAACACAGACACACTAACAACCAATTTTCTGAACAACCACATATTATTCTGAATTTACTATCATTGTTTGACAACTCAAAGGAAATCATTGTTTCCCAACTCAGAAGGTTGATATGAGTTACTTTTTATTGATATAAAACCCATACAAATGACAATACCAGAAAAAGATATTTTTTCTAACTTTAAAAAATGCTTTCTCAATACATTCAAGTTTATTTTCACATTTCTTCAGGACACATTTCAAATTACACACACACACACCCTTATAAGATGGTTATTCAAATGAAGGAACCAAAATTTTTATTGTAGCTCCAGTTTTGGTGAAGAGTATTTTCCAAAACATGCATCTTTTAATTTCTTTGGGTGGGTCTGGAATTTGAACACAGGGCTTCTTTCTTGCAAACCAGGCACTCTACTGCTTGAAGCACACTTCCAGTCTGCATCTTCTAATTCTTAATGAGGAGAAGACTTACTGTTTTTTAATCAAGTTAATTATTTTTGTCAAAAACACATGCACACCCATCCATGATGTAAGTTCCTGTCAAACATAAATGTATACTTGTGGCCCAATTTTATTTAAATTTCTCAATTTCAGGTTTTTCCTATCACTTTCCATATCTCATCCATAATTGTGAATTTTGCTAATACAGTCAAGAGCCACAGATGGTTTTCATATTAGCATTTTATTATATAGACAAACTTTGATCATATTTGTCTGATGTAAAAGAAATCCCTTCCATTGTATAATTTAATATTTTAGCCACAGACATTCAATTTAAATAAAACTCTACTCCATCAATGCCCCTTTGAGCTCCCAACATAGTGGTCCTCAAAGCATTATTTTATCTAAAAATAAAGGCACTCTTTTTTTTCCTAAGATGGTGAATAGAGGAAGGAAGTAGATAGCATGTGTTCCTTAAAGTAAAAATTTCCCTGAGATGTTGGAGACACACTGGACAGGAAAAACCACCAAGAAGAGGCAAAACTTTGACCCCTCCACACCCCAGACTGCACATAGCTCCCCCACATCATGGTATACAGAGAAACCAGGAGGGCTCCTACCCTGCAAGGCACCACCTCCTAACTTGCTTGGCAGACCCACAGGTGAGCAAATAAGTGGCATGAGGTTCTCCCACAGCCACCCCTGAGAAAAATCAGCATAGCCCCCTGGACAGACTGACTCCCACCCTGCAAAAAAAAAAAAATAATAATAAACAAGCATCTGAAATAAAGAACACATAGCAAAGATGGTGGGGTGTCCTGAGCTCTGGAGAAAGGGGGAGGGTGCTTCCCCATGTGGCACGCTCTGCTGAAGAATGGGGGAGGGGCACTTCCCCACAGGAACTGTAAATAAACAAGCTTGCCAGAGAAGGCAGGAGTGGAGGCCCCCACAGACAGCTTGGAGAGGGGAAGGCTTCAAACAGAGGCTGAAGAGCAGCATGCTCTGCTGGAGAGTGGGGAGGGGCACTGTAAATAAACAAGGACTGCAATTGCAACAGGCTGGTAGGGCCATACACTGGAGAAAAGAAAAGGGGCAGGCGTCCCAGAAAACCTTAAATAAACAAAGCCAGCTGGACTAGGTGAGTGTGATGACTCATCTCTGAGAACTGTAATAAATAAAGCCCACAGCAGCAGCCAGTTGACAGTAGGTGCCAGGTGAGCCTCACCCTCAAACAGAGTAGATAAAGGTTCACCAAGCTGTCTCCAGATCCAAACACCTGGTGACATAACCACAGGGCTACCAATTAAATGCCAATACCAACACTGGATGCTAAAGGAACAACACCACAACTACTAAGATGGAAACAGCATGTTTTCTGGACCTGAAACTTTCATTCTTTTATTTCATTCTTTTATAGTTTTAGATATCTTTTCTATTTTTTTTCTTTTGATGCAACAACAAAACTACTACTCAAACACCAACTGGATGCTGAAGAAGTAACACCAGAAACAGAACTATTAAGGCTGAAACTCTATTGCATTTGAACCCTGGTTTTTGTTTTATTTTCCTCTTTCTCTGTCTCTCTAATGCCTGTTTAGCTCACTGTTGATTAGTTATCTCTCCATGTTTATTTCTTTGGTTCTGTATCTTTTTTTTCCTTCTCCTTTCTTTTTTCCTTACCTTCTTTGCTTTCTTTTTCCTCTTACCCTTCCACTCTAGATACCATCAATTTTACTATTACTAGCTAGAAAATGCTAAATTGCACACAGTACAAGGACAGTAACAACAGCAAGTGGAATGATGAGAAGATGGAAAAAAGATGGAAACCATTTCCCCCCCAATAACAAATTAGTACAAGAACCAGAGGAAAATGAAGAAGACAGAAGCCCAGGTCCAGACTCCAGTGAAACAAAGATAAACTAGGACAAAGAACCCAATAAAGCACACAAGAACACACTGAAAGAAGAAATCCTGCAAGTAATCAATGAGAACTTTAAAGAGATGATACTGGATATGATCAACAAAATGTGCAAGAGACACTCAAGAAATTCCAAGACAACAAAACTAGAGAATTTGAGAAAGCACAAGAACAAATAAAAGAAAATATAGAAGCAACATGAAAAAACCAAAGTGAAACAAAGAACTCCATAAATAGGGAGACAAATGAACTCAGGACGAAAATAGACAATATTAAAGAGGAAGGGATCCAGGATATGGAAAACCTCAGAAGAAAGAATGAAACAGAAATGCAAAACAAAATAGAATGCCAATCCAGCAGACTAGAACAAGCAGAAAACAAGATGAAATGGTAATTAAAGGAAAAACTGAAGAACTACTATTTAGACAACTCAAGAACTGTGAAAGGAACATGCAAGAATACAATGACTCCATCAAAAGACCAAACCTGAGAATCATGGGCTTTGAAGAAAGAGAAGAGGTGCAAACAAAAGGAATTCAAAATATATTTAACAAAGTAATAACAGAAAACTTCCCAAATCTAGAGAAAACTATGCCCATTCAGGTACAGGAAGCCTCCAGGACACCAAAGAGACTTGACAAAAATAGAACTACCCCAAGACATGTTATCATTAAAACATGTTATCATTAAGTATCATTAAAATGTACTTGTACAAGTACAGAGACTAAAGAAAGAATATTGAAGGCTGTAAGAGAGAAAAAACAAGTAACTTACAAAGGTAAACCCACCAAAATCGCAGCAGATTTCTCAACAGAAACATTAAAAGCAAGAAAAGCATATGGTGAGGTCTTCCAGGCACTGAATGAAGATAACTTCAACCCTAGGATACTCTACCTAGCAAAGCTATCATTCAAAACAGATGGAGCAATAAAAGTCTTCCATGATAAGCAGAAACTAAAACAATATATGACCACAAACTCACCTCTACAAAAGATTCTTCAAGGGATTCTACACACAGAAAGTGAAACCCAACATAACCTTGAAAGGGCAAGCAGTACCAAACCACAGGAAAAGAAAAAGCATAAAGTAGAGAGTAACATTGATTTAGTTATACACAATAAACCCTCAAACAACTGAGACAACTAAATGACAGGAATCACCACATACCTATCAGTACTAACACTCAATGTTAATGGACTTATTTCCCCCATAAAAAGACACCATTTGACAAACTGGATTAAAGAGGAAGATCCAACAATGTGTTGATTACAGGAGACCCATCTCACCAACAGAAATAAGCTTAGGCTTAGGATGAAAGGCTGGAAGAAGATTGACCAAGCCAATGGTCCCTGAAAGCAGGCAGGAGTAGCAATTCTTATCTTGGACAAAGTAGACTTCAAACCTACACTGATAAAACGAGACAAAGAAGGATATTCCATACTAATAAAAAGGGAAACACATCATAAGGAAATAACAATTATCAACCTATATGCCCCCAATTTCATAAAACATACCCTGAAAGACCTAAAAGCATATATTAACTCCAACAGAGAGGTAGTGGGAGACTTTAATACCCCCCTATCACCAAAGATAGGTCATCCAAATAAAAAATTAATAAAGAAATCCTAGACCTAAAACATACCATACAGCAAATGGAACTGGTTGATGTCTTCAGAACATTTCATCCAACTTCTATATAATATACATTTTTCTCAGCATCCCATGGAACCTTCTCCAAAATAGATCATGTCCTAGGACACAAGGCAAGCCTCAGCAAATATAAGAAAATAGAAATTATACCATGCATACTATCTGATCACAATGCAGCAAAAGTAGAACTCAACAACAAAAGTAAAGACAAAAAACATGCAAACAGCTGGCAACTAAATAACTCATTACTTAATGAACAATGGATCATTGATGAAATAAAAGAGGAAATTAAAAAGTTCCTGGAAGTCAATGAAAATGAAAACACAACCTACTGTAACCTATGGGACACAGCAAAGGCAGTCCTGAGAGGAAAATTTATATCCATGAGTGCATATATTAAAAAGACTGAAAGATCCCAAATCAATGACCTAATGATACATCTCAAACTCCTAGAAAAACAAGAACAAGCAAATCCCAAAACAAATAGAAGGAGAGAAATAATAAAAATAAGAGCTGAAATCAACAAAATAGAAACCAAAAAAACCATACAAAAAATTAATGAAACAAAAAGTTGGTTCTTTGAAAAAATAAACAAGATTGACAAACCCCTGGCAAACCTGACTAAAATGAGGAGAGAAAAAATCCAAATTAGTAAAATCAGGAATGCAAAAGGAAAGATAACAACAAACACCATGGAAGTCCAGGAAATCATCAGAGACTACTTTGAGAACCTATATTCTAATAAATATGAAAATCTTGAAGAAATGAATAGATTTCTAGATACTTACGATCATCCAAAACTGAACGAAGAGGACATTAATCACCTGAATAGATCTATAACACAAAATGAAATTGAAGCACCAATAAAGACTCTTTCAAAAAAGAAAAGTCCAGTACCTAATGGATTCTGTTCTGAATTCTACCAGACATTTAAATAAGAACTAATAACAACCCTCTTTGAACTATTTCACAAAATAGAAAGGAAAGTAAAACTGCCTAATACATTTTATGAAGCCAGTATCACACTCATTACAAAACCAGGCAAAGACACCTCCAAAAAGGAGAACTACAGGCCAATCTCCTTAATGAACATACAGACTGCTAACCAGTTTTCCCATCAGTTTTTGTTGAACAAGCTGTCTTTTCTCCATTGTATATTTTTAGCACCTTTGACAAAAATAAGATGGGTATAGGCATGTGAGTTCACATCCGTGTCCTTTATTCTGTTCCACTGGTCTTCATGTCTGTTTTCATACCAGTACTGTGGTGTTTTTATTGCTATTGCTTTGTAATATAGTTTGAAGTCGGGTATTGTGATACCTCCTGCATTGTTTTTTTTTGCTGAGTATTGCCTTGGCTATTCATGGTCTCTTGTGTTTCCAAATGAATTTTAGTGTAGATTTTTCAATCTCTGTGATGAATGTCATTGGGGTTTTGATGGGAATTGCATTAAACTTATAGATTGCTTTTGGTATTATACCCATTTTTACTGTGTTGATTCTACCAATCCATGAGCATGGGAGATCTCTTCACCTCTGATAGTCTTCCTCTATCTCTTTCTTCAGGGGTTTGTAATTCTCCTTGTAGAGGTCATTCACATCCTATGTTAAGTTTACTCCTAGGTATTGATTTTTTTTGAGGCTATTATAAATGGAATTGTTTTCATATATTCTTTCTCATTTTGTTCATTATCAGTGTACAAAACTAATGACTTTGTAAGTTGATTTTGTATCCTGCCACCTTGATGTAGCTATTGATGGTGTCTAGGAGATTTTGGGTAGAGTTTTTTGGGTCTTTAAGGTATAGGATAATATCATCTGCAAATAGGGATATTTTGATAGTTTCTTTACCTATTTGTATTCCTTTTATTCCTTCTTCTTGCCTAATTGCTCTGGCTAGGAATTCCAGTACTATGTTGAATAGGAGTGGAGATAGTGGGCATCCTTGTCTGGTTCCTGATTTTAGAGGGAATGGTTTCAGTTTTTCTCCATTAAGTATAAGGCTGGCTGTAGGTTTGTCATATATAGCTTTTATAATGTTTAGGTACTTTCCTTCTATTCCTAGTTTTCTTAGAGCTTTTATCATGAAATGGTGTTGGATCTTATCAAAGGCTTTTTCTGCATCTATTGAGATGATCAAATGGTTTTTGTCTTTGCTTCTATTAATGTGCTTTATTACATTTATTGATTTATGCATATTGAACCATCCCTGCATTCCTGGGATGAAGCCTACTTGATTGTGGTGAATGATCTTTTTGATGTGTTGTTGAATTTGGTTTGCCATTATTCTATTGAGTATTTTTATACCAATGTCTGCAAAAAACTGAAATTAGATCTATGTTTATCACCCTGTACTAGTATTAACTCAAAATGGATCAAGGACCTTAATATCAGACCCCAAACTCTAAAGTTGATACAGTAAAGAGTAGGAACTACTTTGGAAATAATAGGTATAGGCAAGGACTTCCTCAATAGAACCCCAGCAGCTCAGCAACTAAGAGAAAGCATAGATAAATGGGACCTTATAAAACTAAAAAACTTCTGCTCAACAAAAGAAATGGTCTCTAAACTGAAGAGACCACCCACACAGTGGGAGAAAATATTTGCCAGCTACATATCAGACAAAGGACTGATAACCAGAATACACAGGGAATGCAAAAAACTAAACTCTCCCAAAATTAATGACCCAATAAAGAAATGGGTAAGTGAAGTTAATAGAAATTTCTCCAAAGAAGAAACTGAAGTGTCCAAAAAACACATGAAAAAATGCTCATCATCTCTAGCCATAAAGGATATGCAAATCAAAACCACAAGAATATTCCACCTCACCCCTGTTAGAATAGCCATCATCAAAAACACCACCAACAACAGGTGTTGGCAAGGATGTGGGGAAAAAGGAACCCTTGTACACTGCTGGTGGGAATGTAAACTAGTACAACCACTCTGGAAAAAAATTTGGAAGCTTCTTAAAAATCTAAACATAGACCTGCCATTTGATCCAGCAATACCATTCTTGGGGATATACCCAAAGGTATAGGACACAGATTTCTCCAGAGGTACTTGTACACCCATGTTTATTGAATCACTATTCACAATTGCCAAGTTATGGAAACAGCCAAGATACCTCACTACTGATGAATGGATTAAGAAAACGTGGTATTTATACACAATGGAATTTTATGCAGTCATGAAGGAGAGTGAAATCTTATCATTCACAAGTAAATAGATGGAACGGGAGAACATCATTCTGAGCGAGGTTAGCCTGGCCCAAAAGAACAAAAATTGTATGTTCTCCCTCATATGTGGACATTAGATCAAGGGTAAACACAACAAGGGGATAGGACTTTGATTACATGGTAAGGTGAGTGCACACAAGGGAGGTATGAAGATAGGTAGGTAACCCTCTCCCCCCCACAAAAAAAGATAGCATTTGATGTCTTCAATGCAAAGGAACTAATACAGTAACTTTAAAGCAACAGAGGACAATAGGAGAAAGGGATTAGGGACTAGAGAAAAGGTTAGTTTAAGAAGAATCAATTTAGAAAGTAACACATATGTACATGGAAGCAAAACTAGGAATCTCCCTGTTTAGCTATCCTTACCTCAACTAGCAAAAACCCCTGGTCCTCCTTATTACTGTTTATACCTTCTCTTCAACAAAATTAGAGATAAAGGCAAAACAGTTCCTGCTTGGAAGCGAGGGGGTGGGGGGGCAAGAGGGAGTGTGTGGGTGGAATGGGAATGGGTGGGGGGAAGGGGTAGGGGGAAGGAGGGAGTAATGACCCAATCATTGTATGCACATATGAATAAAGGAAATAAAAAATATATAAAAGTAAAGACAAACAGAAGCTATGCTATCAACAAAATAGTTCATTCTCTGTATTTAATGTCTTGATTTAAAAAACAACTTAATAAATTAGATGGCTGTTTTTAGACCAAAACAGGTATATTTCTAATAGACTACCTGATACAGAAGGTTTGTGGTACAGATGGATAGTATGAATGACAAATAAAACAAATGTATTTTGTTTGAAATAAAAATGCTTACACAGCTTTCACTTGGAAACAAACTTTGTTTGACTGCATTACTGAGTGAAAACAAAGGTGAAGCACACATACTTTTCTTTTTTGACATGTATTTGGAGACAGGTAGGAAGACACTAATTGGTTTTTTAAAAACTGACCTTCCCTTAAGGCCTGGTCATAGAAGTGTTAACAATGTAAATGAATCAACCATAACCAACTGTCATATTCTGAGATGACAAGTACCTGCCAATATACCTGGGAAGGGTTGCTATATCACGGTTACATGAGTTCTTGGCAGGCCAGACTGAGGAAGAATAATTTGGAACGAATTTTGCATTTATTTAGAAGAAAGCACTAAGAATTCCCTTAAATAACAGGTTACAATAGAAGGATACTTACTGCCTTCACTTTGTTTCATTTTCAGTTTTTGTGATTTACATAGTTGTTTGATTCATTTGCTTATAGCACAATCCTGCCACAAAGTACTAAAGACAGGATACCTATTATTTCTTCAAAGTCTGCATTCTTCAAGTTTTATACTCTACTGCATCCACAGTTAGGTCACCAGTTCTTGACTATTACAACAAAATCATAAATGGGCAGAACTCCCCTAAAAATGCAGATGTTTATAACTACTCAAAAGGAGACAATGAGGAAATGAAAAAAAGCCTGGCCACAGGCGCAAGGCATGGCTGGAAGGGAGCTGAGTGGTGTTTGTTTTAAATTTGTCTCTGAAGCCTATTTGTCTGGTTAAGGTGCAAAGATTGAGCAGAGTAAAATGGCGGCTACATGAGGAGAATTGTCTTCCATCTAAGAAGGATCAGTACTTCATGAAATTCATGGAAGTAAAATGTACCACTGATTTCCAATTCTGGAATGTCTCTCTAAAAATACAAAGAAGAAATTAAGTCATCTACATTGTGCATAAAATTCCTATCTATGACTCTAGGAGACCATTTAGGGTTTTTTTTTATTGTTGTGCTGGGCTGCAGTACATTGTGGAATTTATTGTATTTTTGTGTTTTGTATTTCCTAGTTTGCTTGCTTGATGATACAATTAGAATACTTTAATACATATAGTCTTTCATGCATCAACCTTTGCAAGGTAGAGTCACGTAATAGTATCCTTTACTCTTCATTCATTTAACTAGAGATGAGAAGAAATTTGTTTTACAAAATATGCTTTGCAGCAAGGGAGGGGTGAGGCTAGGTCAGACACCTAAAAAATTAGCTAGCATTTGTTGCCCTTAACACAGAGAAACTAAAGCAGATACTTTAAAAGCAACAGAGGCCAATAGGGAAAGGGGACCAGGAACTAGAGAAAAGGTTAGATCAAAAAGAATTAACCTAGAAGGTAACACACACGCACAGGAAATCAATGTGAGTCAACTCCCTGTATAGCTATCCTTATCTCCACCAGCAAAAACCCTTGTTCCTTCCTATTATTGCTTATACTCTCTCTACAACAAGATTAGAAATAAGGGCAAAATAGTTTCTGCTGGGTATTGAGGGTGTGGGCGGGAGAGGGAGGGGGGCGGAGTGGGTGGTAAGGGAGGGAGTGGGGGCAGGTGGGAGAAATGACCCAAGCCTTGTTTGCACATATGAATAATAAAACAATAAAAAAAGGAAAAAAAAATAAAAGAAGAAATTGAGTTAAAAACAAAACAAAACAAAACAGAAAAACAAATATGGGGTGATACTGCATATGCCATCTGTAACCTGATTTTCTTAAACCTGAAATGTTATAAAAGGCTTTTTATTGAAAAAAAAATGTCCTCTGCAAAATGACATCTCTTATCTCCCCTCCCTCTAAGCCATCCGTGTCTAAACCCCAGGAAACTGTGAGTACATCACATTGTATTAAAGATTAAAGATTCTGACAGAAAGAGGTTTGGTTCCTGGCAATGTTACCAGGAAGAAGAATCAGAACTATACAGTATCAGGAGCTTTGAATGGAAGGAGGCAATCATGAGCCAAGGGACGGTGGACAACCCTAGGGGCAGAAAAGGCAAGGGAACAGATAATGAGTCCAGAAAGGAACACAACCCTGGGGACATTTTAACTTTAGCCCACTGTGACCAGTGACTGACTTCTGACCTATGAAAGCATAGGATAATACATTATAGTTCTTTCTGCGGTATTGGGGCTTGAACTCAGGGCTTTCACCTGGAGCAACTCCACCAGCTCAATTTTTCGTGATAGGGTTTTTTGAGATAGGGTTTAACAAACTATTTGCCAGGCTAGCTTCAAACTGCAATCCTCTGCATCTCCACCTCCTGAGTAGCTAGGATTACAGGTGCGAGCCACTGGCACCCAAGTTACGTTATATTTCTTAAATCACCATATTTGCTGATTTATTCCATGTAGAAAGCTAAGGCATACTGATTTGATAAATGCTATGAGAAACAAAATTAATTTAGAGTCAAGAAGCTGTGTCTCAAGCCCCTTTTCTTTCTCCTTCCCAGGTTTGTTTGTACTTGGACTAAATGCTTTCTCCGGGTCTTCCTTGGAATAACTCAACTAGTGCATTTCTTCTCACACTAAAGAAATAACAAATCTACAAGTCACACCCATGGCACCACAGATACTATTGATACAATATCTCTTTTTCAGGTGGGTGTCTGCATGCAACTATTTTTAACTTTATTTTTCTCCTATTCTTTTCCTATGTTCTCCCTTACTTTTCTTGATTGAATCTTCTGGATTATTAATGTTATTATTTTCAAGTGTGTGTGATGCTAGGGATGGACTCAAGGACCCTGCAGATGCTAGGCAAGTATTTTAGCATTGAGCTACATTCCTGAGCCCTTATATTTTAGAAACAGAGTCTGCCTATGTTGCTCAGGTTAGCAGTAAACTCTCTGCATAGCCCAGACAAATCTCAAACTGTGATCCTCCTGCCTTGGCCTCCTGACTTCTGTGAATACAGGCATGTGCTACCATAGCTGGCTTCATTGTCCTGGATTACTGCTTAATGGGTTTTTACCAGTCTAATTCCATTCTTCCTATTGTCTTCAGACCTGCAGAAACTGACCACTCTCTGGAAGCTGTGGGGCATGGTTGTCCATGTCTTCAGGGCTTTCACTTCTCTGCTTATTTTATCTAAAATCCTAAGCACTCCAGACTCTCCTCTTTGACCCTATCAGATATCTCTCCATTTTTTAACCAACAATGTGTATCTTTGAAAGCCAGGGGCTTTCCAATATTGCTTCTTTCTCCATTCATAGCCATTTCAGCATTTTCTTTTCATGCCTGGGAGACTGTCCCCAGCAGCTAGATGAATTGCAATATTGTGTGTTCTTTCAATTCTTTATCTCCACAAGCAATCTTAAAGAAATTCACCTGCAGACTTCCTTTGATAACTAACTCATTTTCCTGTGTTAGTTCATTTCAATTCCTTGAACTTTCAGAGAGAATGAAACCCCCTTCCCTCCTATAATTAAACCTGACATAAATTCTCAGCCTCCCACAACATATGTGGAGTACACAAGACGGCCTCATAAGAATTCTCAATGCTGAGAGCATCTGTAGAGTAGTAGTGCAATTGTTTAAGATAACTTCATTGGAACCTCAGCCCATGTGGTTTGCTACAAGAGCTAGATCATATTTTAAAAACCATATTTCATAGGGACAGGAAATTAATTTAGAATTGTTGGTGCTCTCCATTCTAGTCCCTAGGACAGAAGTTACAGTAAGTAACTTCCAGATTATTTATCTCATTAGCAATTATACCTAATTTCCCATCTTCTCAAAGTCTTTAGTCTGCATTTTCCTCAACCTCCTGTTTGCTGTAGAAAACTTGCCTTCATCATTTCAGGTTTTCAACATGCAATTCCTCCACTTTACTACTTTGAGTCACATAGATGGGCTTAGCCTCTTTCACTAGGTCCTTCCCTTCTTTTCCTTTATGCACTTGTCCTTCTTTGTCTACCCCTGGTATACATATCAATAAATAAATCCAGCACCTGGCTCATAGGAACCAGAATCTATCAGGCAGGTAAAGACATATATTAGGTGAGGCATGTGGGAGGCATATTAGGAGGCATATTAGGAGGGACTGATCAGAATAATCCCTACAGATGTCACCTCTGCAGCACTGGAGAAATGTGACAAACACCAAAAGAGGAGACAGAGACATTTTATTCAGCTTAGTGCTCCTCACAGATATCTTAACCAGTGGTGTTTGCTGAGGTCCCAGAAGAATAATTCTTGAACCATCACACTCAAACAATTTCAACTTCCTGCCATTCTCCCAAGTTAAGGGAAAAATCCAGCTATTGTTCTTGTTAGCACTGTTATGTGAGCCCAACATCAAATGCACCTTAATCCTCAGTAGTGTTCTTTGTGCAGCTCTTTCTCCCCCTCTTTTCATTATAAAAATTACTATTAATGCATTACTGTGAATTGCTATTTCTAGCCTTCTGTGTTCACTTGTCTGGTACAACCACCTTTGAAATTTATTGCACCACTATTAAAACACTTGTTGAAACCCTACAACAAAGATAAGTTCTTCTGCCTCAAAAGATACTGCATTCTTCTATGTGTTAGGTTGTTCCTAGACTCTAGTTGGCAAGTCTGCCTTTCTAGATAATTTCCCTTTTCTTTCAGTAGCAAAGGAATAGCTCGGGTTGACATGAACAGGACCAGAATTTGAAGAAATTTTGAGGCAATATTTGGGGCTTGAGTTTCACCATTTTTCTGTGAAGCTGTGTCATCTTTCACCCCTTAGCTGGAGCTCTCAGGCACTGGGTGTCAGGTGTGTTAAATTTTTTTGTTTGTTTCTTGTTTCTTCCTTATTTATGAGCTGTCACAGCAATTGCCAGAACAATTAGATATGTGAAGTCATACATTATAACTGACATGAGCGTAGTTTAGCACAGACTTTAGAACCAAGCAACACATGTATTTTTCATAATATTTCCATCACAAAGAATTGAATTCTAATAGAATGCAAGGAAATAAAAGATGACATAGTTCAGTACAAAGCAGCATCTATGCACAAATCTCCACAAAACAGGAAAATATCCAGCAGTCAAAAGAGTATGATTATACCTCTCGTTAGATCAGTGTAGAAATTAGAAAGCATAAACGTTTTTGCTCTCTTGTAGAATATATTTATTTTGATATTATATTACAAATTATGAATTAGAAGATATTAATGGGCTATAAAAAGAGAAATCGATTATTACATGAAATACTTTAACTATTCTTGACTTTTTACATATGTAAAATTATACAACTTAAAATTTAAATAGACCTAACATATAGTTATATAAATATTGTTTGAGTCAAATATATTCATTGACTCAAGTTGAGCAAGACGCAGGTACCATGCCAGCAGATGCATCTTTCTTCGGTGGCATTGGATTGCTATTCATCAAAAAAGAACCTTTTGGAAAAAAAAGTCTGCGGTCAACATTGAGTCAGGTTTTGAGAAATGCCGTCATAGTTTAAAGAATATTTAGAAGTGTTTAGAACCATTGTTGGTGTTTCCCCATATGTTAAAAGTGAAAAAGAAATCCTATCATACTGGAAACAGTGAGTGTCATATAAACAGTTCACCAACCTCTACAGTTGACTTTTCAAGAAGCAATTTACAGAAATGTACATTTATTATGAATCTATTTTTGTAAAATATGTATGTGCACTATATGTGCTACAAAAGACCTGAAAAGACACATGTGTTTCTATTGACAGAGTTTATCCTTGGAGAGTTGGGTTTTGTAATTTTGTTCAATTTATTTATTTTTCTCATTTATTACAGTAAATATGAGTCTTCAAAAAAGAAACAGGTACCAGGCTTGGTTGTGCATGTGTGTAATCCCAAGACTCAGGAGGCAGAAGTATTGTAAGTTTGAGAACAACTTGGGCTACACAGTGATATCCTATCACAAAATAAATAAATAAAATAATAAAAAAGAAATTATTGTGTAAAAAAGCATTTATTTTTAGTTTACAGTTACATTGTAATATATTATTTTGTCTTTTAAATTTTTCTTAATGGTAAGTCAGTATAACAATTGCATATAGTATGTATGATCAACTATACAAATAACTCAACACCATACTTTGTATGGGTCATGTTCAGACTCTCTTGGAAAATAGTTTTTATGACAGTGACAGGGGATTCTCTAAGTAGTAATATGTTGTCTAGATGAGAAACAGGCAATCATTGGAAATGAGAAAATAAAATCTGTTGGCATTAAAAAGGGCATTTTGGTTCTTGAATTTGTCAGAGTATATTGTAAATATGTCAGAGCACAGATAGGAATAATTTAATATAAAAATCTCCACAATGTTGAGATGCATTTCAAATTCTTCCTGGAAAGACAGGACAAGATTGAGAGCACAGAGCTTTCTGAAGCCACAGGTCGGATTGTAAGCAGGTGTAGAGTGGATGAGTGCAATGTGGGTGCAACACTTTCACTAGTTAGGACTTCAGCTCTGGAAATGAGGGTGTGAATGACAATCTTTTGTCTCTCACGTGTGTGGGTTTTTTTTATTTGTTTGTTTTGGGTTAGTTTGTTTGTGTTGATGGAATTAGAGTTCGAATTCAGGGCTTCTTGGTTGTAAATAGGCACTGTATCATTTTTCTCTGGTTATTTTGGAGGTGGGAGTCTTGTGAACTATTTGCCTCAGCTGCCCTTGAATCATGACCCTCCTGACCTCAGCCTTCCAAGTAACTAATATTATAGGCATTCCCACTGGTGCCCAGCTCTTTTTGTTTTCAATGCTTCATCTCTGAAAGTGTGGCCTCTGCCCTGAAGCCCCACATGCTCTTTCTCAGGATGGTGACTCACAGTACAGAGTGTGAATTTTAATGTTTTTGATGTTGCAACTTCTCTACTTGTGTCTTTGCTGATAGATAAATGATCACAGATAAATGACCTGGAGTACCGAAGGAGATGGCACAGTTTGGCACCTGAAGAACGAGCACATTACTTAACTTAGCTAACTATTCTTGATTCATTATGATGCTCATTGAGTCATAATTTTTACATGTGTGTATCTCCTTCATTTCATTGAATTCTAGCCTAGACTCTGTTAAGTATCATTTTCCCCAGTTCTTGGCTTATGTAGGTATTCATCATTTTAAAATTATAAGTAAAGTTAATAACAAAAATGGTTTCAAGAAAATTAACATTAGTAAGTCCCGTATTATTAGAAGTTCTGTATTATGTGACTAGAAGGGCCTCCTAAGTTGCACAGCCCAACACACTCATTTAGTGCATCTGCAGCTCATGGTCTTTCAGAAAACAGTCAGGCTCAGCCGGTTCAGCAGACCTAATGGAAGTTGTATAGATAAGATCAGAGTGAAGGGGGAGGTGCAGCCCCCCAGCGATTAACAAAGAGAGGGCTACAGTCACAGGCAGGCAAGGAGAGAAATGCTTTCACTGGAGCCTGTGTCTTTCAGACCCACACATGAGGTGCCACCCCACTACAGTCATTGTGGAAGGAAACACCACTGTGGAAAATTACTTATGACTGAGAGTAATATGATCTTTTTTTTATGCTAAGAACCTGAGTTACTGAAAGGATGTGAGCTTTGCTGAAATGAAAGGAAGAATTTTCATGCCTCAGTGTGCTGAATTACAAATTCTTAGGCAATTTATTCCTCTTCTCTACTGAAATGTTGGTCCATTTCCCTTCATGGCAGTAGGGCCCTGGTAGCCACCATTCTCTATGACTGCACACTTTCAGATTCCACACACCGATGAAGTCACTCAGCATTTCTGTTTATATTGCTGGCTTATTTCACTTAGTGGAATTTCTTCTTGATTTCTCCATGTACTTGGAAGCAGCAGAGTTTTCTTATTTTCTAAGCTAAATATTATTCCATTGTATGCACATAACACATTGACTTTTTCCATTCTTCTGTGGATGCACACCATACTTGATTCCACATGTTGAGTATCATGAATAATTAGAACATTAGATCCACTGTGGAGTATAATGACTATTGTTAATTATAATACACTCCATCCATGAAAATTGCCAGGACAGTAGATTTTAAGTGTTCTTACCTCAATGAAAATATAAGAATATGAGGGGATGGTTATCTTAAATAATATGATTAAATAATTGACCAGTGTATCTAAACATTTATGTATCAAATAAATGTGTAAAAGATGGAATAAATAAATTCAGAGGGCATCAAAGTTCCTTTTTGGTATGTACTTTCTTCCTGGAGGTAGCTCATAGCACCCTATAAATCTCGATTGTTACATCTTCAAGAATTTTGTGAGTTGATACTTCCACAGAGCAATAATTAATCATCTAAATATACAGATTACAATTAAAACTTTATGTGAAAACCTTATAACTCATGCTTAAAACATCACTTACTAATCACTTAATTAATTTCCATGCTTTTGAGTTCCTTTATGACTGGAGTATCCATATGTGAATACACTATACTCAGGTGTGCAACTCTAGGTCTTTCTTCAACCCCATCATGTCAATTCCCTGGAATGAGCCATGGTGGGAATATTTACTCTGTGCCAATTGATAAATAGTACAACTCTAGTCTTAATTTACTTTTTGATTTACTGTTTTAAACAAAGTGATGGAGATAATGTTTTCAATGCCAAATAAGCTTAAAATATGCAGTGTTTTAAAGACGCATTCTAAATACCACATAAAATTATGAAATATCATTTTAATATTTGAGATGGTAAACCAAGTCACCAAGAATTTGCTCAAGTCATGGTTATATGCATAGAGCTGACAAATCCAGAGCTGAAGCTGTGGGCAGGTTCATCTTCATGAATTCAATTGGTATTTAGGAAGAGTCTAAACTGTAGATGCTGTGTTACAAGTAATGACTACTAATTTATTGGAAAACAATTCAAAAAGTGGGATAAAGTGGTATTTGTCAAATCATAGTTGTCTAGGAATTCAATGACTTGGCTAAAATCAACAAATGCATACTCTAAGAGCTCAGTGGATTTATACAAGTAATAATAAGTTGCTTTATCTTATTTGATAAATCATGTGCTTCAGTTTCTTTATATCATAAAATTATTTCATACTTATATCTAAAACTGTACATATTTTTCAAAGGTCACTAAGCATTTTCTGTTCTACTACCATTGCAAGTGCTCTGTGTTTTGTTTTGTTTCCATATGTCAATCTATTTGCTCTCATCAACCACAGGTAGTGAAAAATATAATTTTTGTCCAAAATGAACATTTTTATGACAACTGAAAAATCAGAAACCAGACAAAAAATCATGTTATCCATATTTAACAAACTAACATGTTTGCTACTTAATTCATATATATGATTTACACTTTTTTTGCCAAGCATTGCACATAAGCATTTTTCCATATGCTTTATTGAAAGTGAAATTTTGAATTTGCCTTAATCAGAGCCATCCATTTTTGCCATATGCCTTGTCATTTTAAGGTTTTATTTAAGGTGTAGTTTTACCCAATTAGCTCACAAAAATTTGTTTTATAATTTGATTTTTTAAACTTTAGTCTTAAACACATCCAAAATCCATGCACACAGCTGTAATAGGTAAGGAATCATTTTCACTCTCCTCCATTGAACATTCTGCATTTCCCTCATTGATTTATGATACTAAATATATTATTCATTAAATTTCCAAATATTTATGTTTCTCCTTGAGTTCCACTCACTCCTTTTCATTTTGGGGTTGTACTCATGCCAACACTATTCCTTGTTTTATTACTATGGATTTTCAATATATCTTAGAATCTGCAAGAGCAAGGTTCTCCCTTTCCTCTACTTCTCAAAAGTGTTGGTAGTTACATAAGGCTCTTGGGAGAGAGAGCCAAGTGGGCAGAGACAATGCTTCAAGGAGCAGAAGGCAGGGCCTTTAAAGAGCCTCACCTTCTTCCTCACAGTTTTATTCTCAAGCCAATGGCACTGTTTTCATAAAATTTATGTTAGTCCTCAAATGGTCCAGAAAGAAACCGACATAATTTTCTAGTGGCTCATAAAAGTAAAAGATGAAATATTTTAAAAAGAAATTAAAGTCATTATGTTTAGTAAGTAAAAAGTGGCTTTTACATACACACACCTATATATGTTTGTGAGTATATGTATATGTATGTATAAGAATTTTGTATCTTTATATATGCACCTAACAAATAACTGAATTATACTTACCACCAATTGGTTTTGAAAGGATTCTCTGTACTCTTATTTTCTATTCTATGTATCTATATCTATATCTCTATATATCTATCTATATCTATATCTATCTATATATAATGTATGTGTATATATATAAATATATACATATACATATATGATAGTATATAATATATGTATATATAATGAAGTACCTTAGAATCTTCTTGCTCACTTCCATAAAATCTAATTAGGATCCTGGTTTTCTTTTTCTTCTATAGCTCTAGAGCAATTACCTAATATTGGTTGCTGCTCACAGCTAACTATTTCTAGACAAGATCTTCCTTCCAGACCCTGACTCAGGTATACCATTATGTACATATTTAAAAGTATTTCATACTTACACTTCCCCCTCTGTATCTCCCACGATTTGTATCGCTAATCCTAGGGCTAAGGAAGCCAGAAATAAAAGGTAACTATGACCATCTCATTGTCCATGTGAAACTCACCACAGAGTCCTACTGACTTTTTCTTCAATGTCTCTCTTTTGCAGCACCACCTAGAACACAGTCCCTTTATTTCGTTGCAATGATGGAAACCCCTTCTTATCACTCCAGTTTCCTCTAGCTTTGCTTTCCCTCAACAAATACAGAGTTCAATGGTGGCCAGAACAATTTTTCTGGACTTTTTTCTAGAAAACATGGCCTTTTCACTTATTTGCTTCCCATTGTTCTTGTAACATCCTACACCTGGACCTTGCCCTCCCCTCTTCACTCATTGAATATCCCTGTTACCTTGACTTTCTTAATTTCATAACTTAATATCCTCTTTACTTGTATTAAAAGTAATATTCTCCTTTTATGGTTAAGAACTTTGATGGGTAAACCTTAGCAAAGCTCAGTGGGTTCTTATGTATCTTCTAGATCTCAGTTGAAGAACTGCTTTGTTCTGGAAGCAGCCCTATAACCACACCATGAGTCTTATCACCTTGCTGCCATGTGTCTCTTTATTTTATGTTATGCCATTTTATGAAAACATTGAATGCCCTCTCCCTTTACAGAGACTGCAAATCCCTCAGGTCTGGAGTTGCTTTCTGCTTTCCTTACTTTGTTCTAGTCATTGACTGACAGAGGTGAGCTTTGACAAATAACTACAAAATTAATATCAACATTTATTAAGCAAGATCAAGAAAAACAATTAGTGTCATGGCCAGGCATAACATGTTCTCTAAATACTTAAGAGTTAGTTAAGAAATAGCCCTGAAGTGGTCTTTCTATTGCATGTCTGGAGATCCAAAGCTCTATGAAAGGAGAAATTGGGCAGCTTGCTTGGATATTTTCTGATTCTATGAGCTACACATTATTAGTATCCAACCATTAATATTACATAATGTTTAAATATGGTTATTTATTATAAATGTACTATATATGAGTGTGATTAAAAAATAAAACTAAATAAAACCAAAGCCAAATTTATCCCCATTAAAAACTAATCAAGTAATCCCAGCCAGCTACTTGGGAGACTTAGGAAGAGAGCAGTTTGAGTGCAGCTCAGACCAGCAAAACCTTATCTAAAAGATCAAGCCAGGCGTGGTGACATAGGTGTGTAGTCTAAGCTATGTGGAAGGTATGGGTAGAAGGATCAAGGCCCAAGGCCAGTCTGGGCAGAAACCCAATGCAAACAGTCACTAAAATTAAGAGGGCTGGAGATGTGGCACAAGTGCTAGGATGCTTGCCTAGGAAGAACAAGTCCAAAAACAAATCAAGGACAAAAAATGTGAGGTGAACTGAATTGTTGGCATTGAAAGACTGGAGAAAAGACCAGCCTAGTGCCATCATGCAGATCTTCAGTTGAGGAAGAAATCCTGCAAGCCTTGGATGTTTGCTAGTTGTCACTACAATGTTGGTCACTATGAAGAGACTTGAAAGTCAACTGTGTCAGCTCTCCATCCTGTTTCACTTTTATCTTCCAAACCACACATAAACTCCTTTCACTAGAAAACTTGAATCCTTAAGTCTATGGAGAAGGTGATCTCAGACAACAGGCAGGGGCAAATGCAATGTTGAGTGGTGCTGATGTTTTCTGGGAATGAATTAATCAATACTTCTGTAATCATTGCATTAGTTAGCAGTTGGGAGAAGCATTAACAGTTTACTCAGCTGACTGAGTGACGCTTAGACTAATTAATACGTGTATTAATTAACTATGTGAGGTTATATATGCACATGAAACATTCCAACTACACAAAGTGTCTACAAACAAGAACCTTTTCACAAAGCTAAAGAGTCTCCAATCCTTTGTGCTGGTAAAGCAGAAGGCAATTTGTATGCAAGTGAAACAGGGAACAATTATTAACATGTATTTTAATTGGTGTTTATTTCTCTATCTTCATTCTAAGTTTATAAACTAAAGGTTAAAGAACTGTACTCTATCGTCCCAATTTTAGCTTTACTATGCATTATGGATTTGACCCTTGGAAGCTGAATGCATATTTTTTACATATGTGAATATGTGTTTTTAGCCACTTAATTGTTTAATAATATTAAATATTTGTTAAATAGATGCTAAAATATTGGCACATGTGTATAAGATTACCCATGGTGGAAAGAAATCTGCAAATGTCTTTGACAATGTTACTCAGTATGTTAAGAAGTGAAATGAACAAAATGAAGTGTAATAAAGCTAAAAACTGTTAAAGTGAATGGCCATTTTTTCATTACACATCCCTTTGGCTTGTGAAACATGGCATATCCTTTTCCATTCATTATCAAATGATACTTAGAAAATATTGTGACCGATTGGTACTGCTTCCCTACCAGTAATATTCCATGAGAGATTTATGAACAATAACCAAGAGAAAAAAAGGAGTTTGTCCCACTTATTCTCCCATCTCAACTATGCTGAAGTATCCAAAACCTGTCAACTCTCTTGTTTTATTTAAAGCACAAAAGGTATACAGACTCACAGGTAAAGGATGAACTATGAATTTCCAAGACAGAAAATAGTCAAGAATTTCAGAAACTGCAGGGATTAAAAGAGGTGGATAAATATTTATAAATATGAACTCAAAAAACTGTAGTCAACAGAATTCTCAAGAAGAAATTTCAGCACAATGTTTTCTTCTTTGTGAAGTCAGACTGCTCCTTGAAGCTTAGATCTAAGAATGAAATTACTTTCACTCCAGCATACCTCCCAGCCTTCCTGAACTTGCTGGAAACCAACATTGAAATATTGCCAAGTTGAATTTTATGTAACTTTTCTCCTTATAAATGATATCCTTTCTCTTTCAATGCAAGGTCTAACCTATTATATTTCCAACTATAACTATATATAGTAAGCTCAAATGCTATAACTATGAATTATGTTTCATTAAGTGCTAATAGTATCCATGTATCTTTAAGAATAGTGATCATGTCATTGACATTTACTAATTCAAGTTATATTGTATGCGTTTGAATAACTTACACAAAATTCTGCCTCATTCATGTCTTTATCATTTCAGTGCTATTTAGTATTAAGAGGCATCATTTCACTAACTGGTTCTTTGAAATTCATCCCAAATGGTTTTATTATAAAAGTATTTCTTGGTCAAAAACTCTTACCATATTATAATGTCTTCATATTCTGAGGAATGATATTGGGACAAAAAAGAATATTTTCCTTATTGTTCAAAGATACATGTAATTTTCACATCAACAAATGTGAGATAACTCATGAGTTTATGGCCCAGAAATACTTTTTGAATAAAATATTGGAGAATAAATTTCAATAAAAAATAAATGTAAAATAAATTGTTTACATTACTGATGGTATTGAACAGTTTTAAACACAGAATTAAGAACAGGAAAATGTCACAGAGAAACATTTTTATAAACATTATATACACAAAGGTAAAAATGTAACAAGCAAAAGTGTCAAGAAGTCTGTGGATGTTCAGACAGGATACAACAATTCTGGAAGCAGATTCATGTTCGCCAATCACACTTTAGTACAGTCAAAAATATTAACTAAAGGCAGTGAATCTAGAATAAAGTTTTAAGCAGATTGCATAAAACTATATAAAATAAATCAAAGATACAAAAGTAGGCCAAGTTTTCCATATTTCCTAAGGAATACATAAAAGACTGATTTCTTAACAGTGAGGAGAGAAATTAGAATACAGAATCCATGAAAAAAAATTTGCTCAGTCACTACAAGAAAGAAACAGAAAAATTATAATAATCCATTCAAAAGTACATGAGTAGAAAAGGAAGAATCCAAAAATTTCTAGATATCCTACATTGAAAAATTTAACTTACCTTTGGTAATTAATGATTTTTAAATTCAGACACAGACTGTGGACAAGACCAGGTAAATCAACTGTATGCAAGTAATCCTATTTATGAAGAACTTTCTGGATTAAAATGGTGAATAATAAATTCTTTTAGATTTCACATTGGGACAAGGCCCCACCCACAGCCTTAAAAAAGACCATCTGTTCTAAAAGTCAGTTGTCTCTCAACTCTCAAATTGCTATGGGAGGAATCCAAGCAGAAAAATCATGGAGGTTGTGTCTTTCTATCTCCTCCACAGCTGTACTGTGAAATACACTGGAATCACGGAGGAGAAAGCAAACAACCATGTCTTGCTGCATTTTTTCCTGGCAAATTTCAGACTTGTTCTAGATTATTGACTGCTAAAAATCCCCTGTTTTTCCTTTGTTCACATGACAGGAATGGTTTCAGTTACTTGTCCATGGTTGGCCACAGCATATAGTAGTACATTGCAGATCTGCTCCTAAATATTGTGCATGGCAGCAATGGACAATGAACAGTTTCATGCTTGATATGTGTATGAATGTAAGTGTTATAAACTGAACTGCCAGGATACATTCTATTGTTTTGCAATATATATATATAATTTTTCAATAGTGACCTAGAAAATGTATCTGCATGTATTCTGCATGATTTATTTCCTGCAAAGCTCTGTACCCATGAGTTGATACAGAGTTCTCATAGCTCTTGCTTTTATTCTTCATAATTTTCCAATTCTTGATCTGTTTAGCCCCAGAGGGAACACTTGGTGGAAACTTTTGGACATACCAACCCACCATCTCCACCGTTCTTCATTCTCACAGCTGCTTCTTGATATCTGTGAGCCGCAGAAGGACACGTTGGTTCACAGAAGAGCCTCGAGAGGATGGCCGGTGGAGGCTCACGTGGCCTTGAAGGTGTGTCCCAACCTATTTGGGTTGGAAACTCAAGGTCTCAGTAACAAATGTGGACCAGAATAGATGGCATATACTCCAGACTACCATACCTTCTTGTCCATATGGTCTCTTGACCTTTATACCAGGTTCAGTCAGAGGAAGGTCAGAACACCTTCTTCAAAGTTGTAGTGTTCATGATAGTGACCCATTTTCAACATGTCTGAAGGAATCACTGGTAAGAAGACTTGTTTTTCCACTCTATTTTCCCTCTTTATTATTATTGTGCTGGGTAAAGGTACGTTGTAGCATTTACAAAGGTTGTTATCATGTATCAGATATATCATATTTGAATTCACTCCCTCACTTGGTCTCTTTCATCCCCCTCCTCTGATTCCTGAAGCAGTTTCAGCAGTATTATTTTTGCATTTACATACACGTGTATACATTACTGCACCTTATTCATCCTCCTAGCCCTTTCCCTGCCACCTTCCCCTCCCCAGGTACCAACTTCTCCACCTCCATAGATTTAAAAAATCTTCATAATAATATAAATTGGATAATTAGACACTCAACTCAAGGATTATGTCAGGATTGTATAAAATTTTTAGAGAGCCTTGGGTAAAGATTTCAATTTATATTATGTGTAGATGGAAGCAAATATTTTTGACAAAGAAGGCAAGCCATAGCCAATTGGAGCACTGCAAATACTGTTGATTTCACTGTATAGCAAGATGGGAGATTAAAACATGATTGATGTGACAATCCCATGAAGGGAGCACACTGCCATGTCTCTTTGACTTGGCGCTCAGCAATGTAATAATCTTTGACCATATCTGAAATGCAGGCTTACTCCTTCAGCCAGTGTTCTACAGTAAGAAAACTCTTTGAGACAACCTGGGCCAATCTTGGCAGAATCAAACAAAGCTCCAGTTTACCTGTGGTCTCTAATAAATATAACAAAAAATAAATATTCATTTTGAAAAGCCATTTTCATAGTGGGTTTGCCACTGTTCACAGTTAGCAATAATACTGTGTTATGAATGGGGAAATACTTTTGAAAAGCACAATCAAATTAACTGAAATAAAATTGAATTGATATTATTGATACAAATTCATAAATTTTAAAGATATCACATAATGGCATAGAAACACATATTACCTTAGTGGAAATTATAACTTTGAGTGCTCAAATTATAGCTTCTAATGCAGTTTTCCTACATTATAAACCTAAGCCTAAAGGAATGAATGAGTTCTTGTATAGGCATGGAAAAACATAAGAGTCTGGGAAAGTGGTGAAAGGCAGGACAGCATTTCAACATGCAGGAAATCATGATATATTCTGTGCATGATGGTGTCCTGCCAAATTCATTTATTTGCCACTAACAAATGAACTTGTTACATGAACTTGTTAACATAGACATGTACGTCTATGGAAATCAAACAAAAGTAGTAACTCTAGTTTACTGAAAACATTGAATCAATTAAAAAAATTACTAAGTTTAAATGATAGTCAAATAAGGAAAAAATAGGCTACAATAAACTTTGAGATGTTCAAACAACTTCTGGTCTAAGAAATAGAGAAGTAAGGAGTTTATCCATCAGTCCTGCCTCTCTGGAAGAAATCATATTACATTAGAACCAAGTAGCCACAGTTAGAGAGGAAAATTTAAAATGTTACTTTTGTTTTATTCTTTCTTTCTTCTTTTTGGAATAAGATATGCAATTAAAAAATAAAATACTTGATCAGATTGAAGATTGCAACCATCTAAAGTGAAAGTCAGAACCCCAATTTCACTATCAGTTCAATGTTCTACCTATTACACCTCTGTACCTTCTAGCCTTCCACTTCCAAAAGCCTTCAGATTCGTCAAGGCACAGGGACTTTTTATTTATGTAAAGGGTGTCAAAGTAACACTTAGCTGTTGCAAATTGAGAAATATCAATTAGGATTAATTAAACTTTTGTACGTTTTTAGCCTGTTTTCTAGAATTACTAGTAAATAATATTAGTTTTGTACCCTTAAGATGTAGATATTTCAAAATAAAGCCTTTGTCTCTTAGAAATGTAGTTTATTTTCAAAATAGTCAGGAAATTTTAATATAGTATGACTATTTTCTTCTTAACAATAAAGTAAAAATTCAATCAATGAAACCAAATTAGTTTTCAGTTTTAAACAACTTTCTTCAAAGGCTAACTACACGTTTATTACTTGCATGGTAAAATCCTGCTTCCTTTTGCATTTCTTTTGTTTGAGTGTTGCTAAGTAAAGTTTCTATTCAATAACAGACCTCCTGATGACCTTTTCATGCATAAAAATAAGGAGTTGGTTAAATACACAATTGTTAACACTTATTCACTCACTATAGTGACTTATTATGGTCACTAGGGAAATCTTTAATCTGTTCACATGTATGTGATAATATTTTCACTCTTGCATCTGAGAGATGGAATATGCTCTCTGATATCTCTTAAAGGCTTTTCTTTTCAAGTTTTTAACTTCATATTAGGATATGATGACATTTTCACATGAAGCAAGTAATTATTCTTCACCATTTCTGGCTCAAAAAAAAGATCAGAAGACTGTATTTTCACAGTTTGCTACATATATCTTCCTACATTATTTAATGAACCAGTTTTTCTATTAGGGTTATTTATGCATTATTAAAAATATTAAGTTTACATTTATATGGCTGTTTGAACTTCCTTTTGGGATCAAGTTTTACTATAATTTTATGATGGAGAAAATGCTAGTTTTAGCAAGCAATATTCTATGATCTAGACATGTATGTCAATGAATGATCTTTTCTCTCTTAGACATAATGAAGTCCAGGTGAATAAAACCAATCCCTTCTTTATCAATACTCATATTTTACAATTCATGTTATCCCCTTAGGTCTGGTAAACCCAGAGAGCTTCATTTTAGGTTAAAAGAATTAATCTTAATCCTTGTTTATTATGTGTAATCAAGCCCATTTCCCATAATATTTTTCCTACGGTAGCTCTCTGTTTTTCATCTCATTCAGACATTTCAATCACACAGGGACCACCCTCAGGAGAGTTCACCCTTGATTTAGTGTTCTGCTGTTGAAATTCTCAATAACTTTTGAACAAGGGCACCACAAGTTATTTCTCTGTCTACTCTTTATAATTTCTCGTTCATTAAAGGAGCAACTTCATGATAACTGCCAATCAATGCTTTTCTCACATTCACTCTGAACAATCATTTTGTCCTACGCATATACAATATGCTGATTTTGTTTCTCATCAGCTATGTAAAGAAATTCTGATGTGAAAGCATGAATGTAGACAATATTCACATGCTTAGATATTGGGTAGGATCAGAACAACTTGGAGACTTTTATCATGGGAAGTACCTACCACATGCTTGGAGATGCCACTTATCCCTGAAAATAATTCATCCAAGGCTAAAGTAAGAAAGATGGTTATGTTGGCATGCACTTTCCTTTCATATCTTTGATAATTTGGAGTCATATAATACCAATATATATCTCTAATGTCTCTTGAGATTTTGAGAGTCAGATTAAATATCTTTTCAATAAGGAACCAGACCTATAAATGTCCTTCATTTTCAAATTGATTTTGATGACATCACAAAAATGTGAATTCTAGTGTGTAGCAGTGAAAGAATAGAGGTTGTGTTAATCAGCTGTTTATCACTGTGACCAGTACTTGAGCTCACAGTTTCAAATGTTTTAATCCATCATAGTAAGAAGAGTGGATCAGACAGAAAAGCTAACCTCCTAGTGTCCAGGAAATACACATACAGAGAGATAGAGAAAAGGAAGAAGAAGGAGGAGGAGGGGAGGGGAGGGTAGGAGAAGGGAGGGAAGGGGACAGAGGATTGTTGCCTTGCCTCACAGGCTTCCTCCTCTTTTCTCTTTTGTTCCATTTGGGTCTCCAGTTTATTGAAGGGTGCTGCCTACTTTCAGAGTGGATCTTCCTGGTTAGTTAATCCTCTCTTTAAATCTCCCCAACAGACACACCCAGAAATATACTTTATTAATCTCCTAGGCACTTCTGATCCCAATCATATTGACAAAAATTGTTATCAGGATGATGGTTTCTGGTACAAGTCCATGTCAAATATTTTCCAGATTTCAAAAACTCAGCCCAAATATTACATTCTGAAGGGACTTTTCATAATTTTAAATCAAATAATCACTCACCTCATGACTTACATAACATTTTATCTGTGGCTCTATTTTTAAGGCACTTTATAACCACATTGTGTCATATGTTAGCTTTATAGATTAAGAACGCATACTTTACAGATTACTTAATAAACCTTTAAATATAAGTTAAATAAATCAACAACTCCTTGATAATGCTGCAGTACTAAGTTGCTGAAATACATTATTGTTTTTGGTCAATGTCTTTCAGCTGAAGGAGATATCAGATACTGGGAGGAAGAATAAGAACCTGAGAAATATCATTTTATTAGGAGCAGAACTCCAATTCACTGAAGTTATTATTGTTCTAAAGACAACTAGATCTGTGATGTATGGGAAAATTTCTTGCAGTACCCTTATCTAGGGTATAAGTGTTGGATAATAGAATGCAGCTATAGAGGGGGGTTTGTGAAAAAAAAGACATCTAAAATTTTGACAAGGACTCATGACTCCATCAACTCAAATCCACCATAATTGAGTCTATTTTGAACTTTCAATGGTCTCAGCTTTAAAACTAAAGTATTAAGAATTTTTAAAAAGTTATAGGATTTGTATAAATTTTTTGGAATCTCATTTTATAGCAATACAATGAAACTTTATTTGCTCACTTCACTTTTAGTTAAAGTGAATTTTTAAGAAATAATGCTGTTGGCTATTGTAAAAACTCTTATCTAGTCAATGTAGTTTCTATGGAATTCATTTTAATGAAGCTGTTGCAATAGTCATATGCACAACAAAGGTACAGCAGAATTTTTAGTATGATTTCAATGAGATAGGGGGTGGATAGGTCAATGTATGAAAAGATGGATAGGAACACTTGTTTCTGTGTATCTGCTACTTGAAATTAAAAGAATTATGACTAATGGTAATTACAACCTGTTGACTTTCTTTTTAGCACATTCAGTACACCACCTTAGAGAAAAAATACCATTATAATTTTGTGCCATAAGTGATAGATAAAAATGATCTTTAAATGTAAGGATTTTACAAATGCATGGAGGCCTATGTTTAGTATACATGAACATATAGGAACCAAATGATTTAAACACATTTTGTAATATTATACATCAGTAAATGATTTCAATTGTAGAGAGTGCATACTTGGGTATATCAATTATAATTACAACTTTGAAAGTATTAAATGGAATGTGATTCTTCAGCAAATGTAATATCTAAACTTAAATGAGCATAAATCTGCTCTTCAAGGTGCTTAGAGTAGTAAAGAACAATCACGTATGTGATTCACATATGTAAATAAGGACGTTGTGTTGTAGCAAAAATGTTTTCTTCAGTTACATAGGGTCTGGTAGTTTTTAAGGAATGCTTGTTTTTGGAAAATGACAATTTTTTTTCCTCATTTATGCATACACAACATATGATATATGCATAGACACATATGTTTACACATATGTGTATATACACACATACATGAAAATCACACTTTTTATTATACGTCAGAAAATCCAATTCTGTGCTGTGTAGACATAGCACTTTTGTTATGCAAACAACTCTAGAGACAGAGACAGCTTGTTTCCAGTATGCAATCCTAGGTAAGAGGTGACTTACCTAGGTTTTATCCATAGTGTGCATTAAATGCATTTTAAATTTTATAATTATGAATATAATGGCCGAGGTTACAGAAAACATTTCTACTGCCTATCAACCTAGAAAAATCTATCTCATCCTCAGGCTATAGTATATTTGTGAACTAAGTAAACAAATATTCAATTTGATAAGATGTTACTAAGTATATTCCCTTTTGTGGGTTTTTAAAATACTTTGATATTAATTGTCTCACTTGAAAATAAAGCCACAATCCTTTTGCTTAATGTGACCTAGATTACACTAAATACATTTTATTGAATTTATGCTGTTTTAAACCATCTATTTTCCAGTGTAAGTAATAAATAGATCATTTAAACACCATTTAAAATGAAAAGATATCTTGAATTTAATTGAAACAGGGCCAAAGGTAACTTGCCATTGGACATACCATTTTTGAACATAGTATTGACTTTAGATTATTAGGGACACTCTTATTAGTATTTAACCCAATCCCATTTTAATTCAGTTGGTAAAAAATGTAACTTCATTAAGATAGAAAAAGGGAATTCAGTATTTTCCATGTGAGAGAAGAAAGTATTTCTTTCTCAGATATTTTTGTAAACACCTAATTTCTTTATGAATGGTTATGTCAGTTAGATACGTAAACTTCATATCAAAGTTATTGAATGATAATGACTTTTAATTGTGTGGATTTCTATAAGTTAGAAGATTGCTATTTTATTATTATTATTGTGGGTAAAGAAATGATCATATTCAAATAAAAGAGATTTCTTATACTCTACTTTTACATATTTAAACAATTTTACAGTGTAATTTTTCAATTGTTCCTCAAGTACCAAGGATATGTGTCTGATAAATGTCATTCTGTAATCTACAATGGTTAGATTACTCCAGTATATATTTCACACAGCCTATATAAAATATTCATTTTGTATTTTAGGCTAACACACTAAGAATACCAATATCAATTATAAAAATAAAAGAACTAAAAAGATTAAAATCAATTTCTATTTTCTGCTCAACTTTTTTGGTTTGGGGTCGTTTTCACAACAGTATCCATGTTTCAGTGCTAAATGTGTTATGTCAATAAAATAAAGAGAGGAGGCTAAAATTCAATCCATCTAACCAAATATTTAGAAAGAGTATGCTGAGAACAACTATGAATGAAGATCTTTCACCAATAACAAACGTCTTTTTGAAATGATCCTATTTAGGAAGATTGATACAAAGAGCCAACTTGTGCCTAAAGGTAACTTGAAAAAAATCTACAGTGTGGAAGAATTGACTGTGTTTCTAAGTATATAATTTCACACAGTTCACACATACTTAAATGTCTCAATATAAGACAAATGTAAATTACTCCATAATAAGAAGATAATAAACCATCTATTTTATTGTTTGTAATATTATGTTAATTATTCTAAAACCAACTCCATGATATGAAAGGCCTTCTATACAATGAATCATTTTCCTCCAAAATTTGTTTAACATGAAATTGATAACCTCAATCTCTATACTTGAATGCTGTATTCAGATTAGCTGTTTATAATCAATTAATAGTCCAGATACAGATGGGATTACACTATTACAGTTTATATTACTATAAACTGTACTGAAAAGGTAGCTGGACACTGTCCACACTTTGTCTTCCTGCCACTGTTCTTTGTTAAATCCATCTATTCTGCTCCCAAGAGAAATGCATGCCAGTGTAAGAATAACCTAAAGCAAGAGAAAATAAAGAAGCAGCAAAGAAAAAAGTTGAGAGAAAATGATATGCAGATGGCCACATTGTTTAGCTCTCATTCTGGCCTTCAGATATTCACTTCCTAGGAGAGGAGGAAGAGGACATAGCTAATATTTATCTCCCAATATGAGGGAGATGAATATTTGTCTTGACTTTATTGTCAAGGTTTAAAAAATCTGAAGACAAGAGAATTACGCTCCTATTGAAAGAGATGTAAACTTACACATTTTGAAAGAACATAGGAGATAAATATGACAAATTTAACTGCATTGTTTTCTACCCTGTGTCTCTTAGAGACACTATGAAAACAGGGTGGAAAACAGTGCTATAAAATCTTTTGAGTTATAAGCCAAAATTAGAAAACATTCAAATCTGAAGAACTGGGCCTACATTAAATTTTGGTACATTTATAAATAAAAATATAGACATTTAACTTTAATTCTGTGTTGAATAATCTCCACACTGATTTATTATTAAACACAGATCACCACATTACCTGTACATTTCTCAACATTTTCTCCAATCTTGCACATCATGTGTACTTATAGTCTCTCATTCTTTGTTGCATAAACTTTATTCAAATGTAGGAACAGAAGAGATATACATATAGATATATAGAGAGATATATATCTCTATATATTAGAAGACTCAGACACAATCAGTTTAATTCATTATTTTCCAGGGAACAAAGCAATATGAACTTAAAAACATAAAGTGGTTGTTACCCTTTTTCTCTTACCATGTGATATCTGTGCTTTAAGTGAGTGGTTTTCGACCGGAGAAAGTTTTGCTTCAGTGTCTGAAGGCGTTTGTAGTTGTCACAGTCCTGATGCCGTGGCTACAGGAACACAATGTACAGATTCTGGGTGCTCACAACACACAGAGAAAACTATCAACAATGCAGTATTCAGCCAAAAATGTCAAGACAATAGGACTGAGGCACCATGATACAGATGTCACCATCATGCTGATTCTACCACTTGAATATTCAAAATTTACTAAAATTTTGGTGAATGTCACCTATATTTCATTATTATTTTGGATTCCTCAATTTGAATAAAGTCTTTGCTAAATGTATAAACTACAGTAATATAACACCATTATCATGTGTTAGTTCTTTCAAGCCTTGAACCTAATAATGTAAAACTAGAGTTCTCCATAATTGTAATGAAAATTTAAAATTACATTAATGGTTGTTAATCAAGACTATAATAGGTGTTACAAAATACTTCTGATCAAATAGCTGCAGACACATCTTATACAGGTTTTTAAAAATATTTTACTATCATATAATAATTATAGAGTTTCATTGTGACAATTCCGCATATACTTACATGTATCTTGGTTAGATTCACCCCAGCCATCATTCTCCCCATTTTTTCTATCCCCATCCCTAAAACAATTTCATCAGGTTTCAATGTTCTGTTTTCATACAAGCATACAGACTATGCTGACCATACTCACCTTCCTTCACTCTCTCCACTCACTCCCTCTCCCACTACTACTCACTCCTGGCCATTTTGAAGTATATCTTAATTGCCCAAAGGTTTTGCAATGGTATTTTGGACATACATGTGATCATTTAATCAGATTAACTCCTCTATTATCCTCTCTCTTTCTCTATCCTTCCAATCCTCTTATTATTCAGCAGCCTTCAGTAGATTTCCTATGTCATCTTCATACACAGATGAAATGTATTTCAATATTACTCACTACACTTCTCTTTTCCTCTTCTTCCTCTGTTAGCCCCCTCAAACATTCCCACTATTATAAACATGTTAGATATGTTCATATTTATGGATATATCTATCTTTTAGGTCTAGCTTCCACATATGAGGGAAAATATGCGACCTTTGTCTTTCTGAAGCTCGCTTACTTTGTGATGCTCTCCAGTTCCATCCACTTACCTGTGAACAATCTAACTTCATTCTTCTTTATGATGAATACTACTCCACTGTGTTTATATATTACATTTTCTTAATCCATTTGTCAGTCGTAGGGCCTCTGAGCATGTTTCCGTTGATTAGCTATTGTGAATAGTGTTGCAATAAACATGGGTGCGAGTTGGACCCTGGTGACTCACACCTCTAATCCTAGCTCCACAGAAGGCTGAGATCAGAAGGATCATGGTTTGTTTGAGGGCAGGCCTGGCAATTAGTTTGCAAGATCCCATCTCTAAAATAACCAGAGCAACATAGACTGGAAGTGTACCTCAAGCAATAGAGCACTTCTTTGCATGTATGAAGCCATGAGTTCAAACTTCGGTCACACCAAAAAAATAAATACCGGTACACAAGTATCTCTTTTGTGTCCTGACTTACATTGCTTCAGATATATGCACACGGGTAGTATCACTGGTTAATGCATATGTTTGCATAGTATATACACTGATAATGTTTAATTCATACTTGGGGCCAGAGATTAGCTTGTAATGTTTAAAAAATTGAAAAGAAATTAAATTGGTTTTGCAAACAAGGCAATTTCAAGTGCAAAAAATGGAAAATGCATTTATTTCTATGCTATTGTATATTTTATCTTCAAAACTTAATTTCAATTGTGTGGACATATTTTACCAACTGAAATCACATTATGAAATGGTTTAAAATACATTATAAAAATAATCCTGTCACTCATGTCCTACTTAACACAGCCTGATTTTTAGCAGCTCGCAGTATATTTTGTAATACATTTACATGAAGTGTCATTTCAGCAAGGGATAAAGGTAAACCTATATGGAAACATATAACTAGTTATTATTTTATAACCTGGAATAAGCTTAAAACCCAACTATAGCTGACATTTCAATAGTCCAGCAGCTTTACATTAGAAGAGGCACTTACTCTAAAAAATCATGATGACTAGTGATCCATATTCCTGTTAACAATCCATTTGAACTAAATCCTTTGATTGCAAATTTAAGTCATGACCATTTTCAAAAATATATTAAGTTAAGAATTCTTTGTTCAAAAAAATCCATATGAACTGTCTAGTTCCCACTCTTGGAAGCATATGCCTACTCGCAAACAAAATGCTATTTAACAAAATGGTGCTTACATGACTTTCTCTGCTATCTCCTTTGTGGCATCAAACTCACAATTGAATGTGTTCTGTTTATTAATTTTGAAAGACTCACAAAGCAAGTGCAGGAGCAGTGTAGTCAGTGACAGCAGAAGGCCGCTCAGTTCTGAACGCTCTCTGTCAGACTGTGGCCAATAGTAGCAGGTGGGATCTTCAGAAACACACCACACTTGGAATTATGCCAGAAATGATTGTGGACTGATTTTCTGTTTATTCAACGAAAATAGAAAAGATAATTACAGGGGGTAGTTAGGAAAGATTATAAACAAGCATTAATCTTTGGGATTCATGTGCATCTACTGTACTTCTTGTTGCAATACCTGAGTTTTGCTTGGAGTTGATGTTTTCAAAACTAGAGTTATACAAAGTTACATTTTATAGTATAATTCTGGTCAAATTTTAGTATAAACTTGTTCAGTATTATAATATGCCACTTGAGAAAAGCTAGTGGGACTCACCCAACTCCTTGCTGAGAAGTGAAAATTTTATCCATTTTTAGTCAATATAATTGCCATACCCTTTAAAAGGTAAGTTTAAGCTATCATTTTTTCATCATTTCCAACATTGTATATAATTTTGAATTCTAAATTTTTAAATCGTATCCCTGTCTCTTCACTATATAACAACTTCATGAGCTACTTATTATATATCTTTGACTCATTACAAATTCTTATTGGATAATATAGGGTCTACATTTAGTAACAACTTGAAAAATAACTAATAAAAAAATCAATGTTTCTCCCTACCTCCAGTGGATGAAAAATGGAAGCTACAATCTATGACTCTGTTTTAGAAATTACAGGAGTCAAGTGAGGGCATCACTGTGCCTCAGCTGACCACACGAAGATCCATACTGAGACCCGAGGGTGGCATTTACCGAGGTATGAAAAACACAACATCGATGTTCAATGTAGCAGTATATGTATCATTGGTGTTCATACTGGTGGCATATGTAAGAGTAGCATGCTAATGACACTGATCAGATAGATATTATAAAATGTAACACAGTCTCGTTTTATAAATGCAGAAAAATTTAAGCCTTTTTGGCTTTGATTTCTTTCAGTCTTTATAATAAACAAGAGGAGTATGTTTAGTCTGGTGAATTTGGAGCATTGTCTTTGACTTTTAAGTTCTATGTGATTTTTTAATCTTTAATCTTAAAACACGACCTCTGAAATTAAATCCACAAAATTTACAACCAGCTGACTTGAGAAACCAATCAGCTATTTTTTTTACTCCAAACAAGAAGTACATATTGTAAATTGATAATATACCTAATAATGTGTACTCACTCCATTGTTATTTCATATTTTAAAGTATTATACAGCATTTTTTGGTTTTATTTGAAGTTTTACAAATTTTACATGTGCATGGACTTTTGTGTCCAACACAGCAATAATGCAGAACACTCTTCCAGCACAACAATGTCTTTGTACTTTCCTTCATACTTGTTCCACCCTGGTCCTTGGAAACAATAGATACCTTTATTTCTGCAGCTTATATAATTTCTGACAAAAAACATCATTTATCTCTTTGAACATTATTTCTGACTATATCTTGTAGGCAGATAACATTACTTTCTGGTTTTTTCCCCCTTTTGCTTTCTTACTCTTAGTTCTTTTCTGTTTTGTCTCTCTGCAGTGCTGGTGATGCAACCCAGTATCAAATATGCTAGGATAGTGTTCTGCCTCCAAGCTACGCCCCCAGATCCATTACTTTTCTTTTCACTTCATGCACACGCCGTACTGTATCAAAATGTCCTTTCAGTAAAATAATTACTAAGTTGATTACTAACAAAGAAAATATTTGTAAAGAAAATTACGTGACAACAAAGCATGACAGTCTCACCTGTACTAGGAAACTTAAAAACATTGGTGCCTGGGCCAAGAGGCAGGGATCCCGGCGCACGCTGGTGCAACCACTCTGGAAAAAGATTTAGCGGCTTCTTAAAAATCTGAACATAGACCTGCCATATGATCCAGCAATCCCACTCCTGGGGATATACCTAAAAGACTGTGACACAGGTTACTCCAGAGGCACCTGCACACCTATGTTTATTGCAGCGCTATTCACAATAGCCAAATTATGGAAACAACCAAGATGCCCCACTACTGATGAATGGATTAAGAAAATGTGGTATTTATACACATGGAATTTTACTCAGCCATGAAGAAGAATGAAATCTTATCATTTGAAGGTAAATCGATGGAACTGGAGAACATCATTCTAAGTGAGGTCCGCCAGGCTCAGAAGACCAAAAATCATACATTCTCCCTCATATGCTGACATTAGATCTAGGGCAAATGCAACAATGTGGTTGGACTTGGATCACATGACAAGGGGAGAGCACATACAGGAGATATAGGAATAGGTAGAAAACCCAAAATGTGAAAGCGTTTGATGTACGCACTCCAGAGGAACTCATACAAAAACCTTAAAATGACAGAGGTTATCATGAGAAGGGGATCAGGAACCAGTGTAAAGATCAGTTAGAGTTGAATCAACATGGGTCATAACACATGGGTACATGAAAGCAATGCTAGGAATCTCTCTGTATAGCTATCCTTAACTCAACTAGCAAAAACCCTTTGTCTTCCTTATTATGCTTATGTCTTTTCTTCAACAAAATTAGAGGTAAGGGCAGAACAGGACCTCCCTGGAAGTGAGGGCGGGAAGGGGAGAGAGGGTGGGGTGAGGGAGGGGGACAGGGGGAGAATTGACCCAACCAATGTATACACATGTGAATAAATAAATAATTTAAAAAAAAATTAAAACCATAAAAAAAATTAGTTTTCATTTGAGACCTGAAGGGCGCTTAGTAGTACTAAGACATGATTGAATTTACAGTGAATGCCAAAGATAGTCTGAATATGGGTAGATAAAAATGTTTAATTTCTGTTAATACAGTGTGTGTACTTAGCATGAGTGAGGTCCTGAGTTTAATCTCCAGTATTCAAAAAAACAACAAGTTAAAGAACAGTGAGAACAAAAGAAGGCAAGTTTGCAAAGTGAGGCTGATGCTTAGAAAGAACAGAATGTGTGTTGTGTTTACTTAGAGCGATGGGAGTCCCGTGAGTACTTTCAAGGGCAGCAGTTGGAAGACCTTACTGGCATTTTCATACTGATGAGGCAGCCATTAATATAAATGCCAATTAGGCGGTCCAGTAAATGAAGCAGTCACATAAACTATGGAATTTTGTATGAGAATAAAAAAGAATAAATAATAACAAAAGACATGTTATTTTTAAGACTCACTCATGACTGCACTGTGAACAATTTTACAGAAAACAAGAGGAATGTTATCAGATAAGCATTTTGAGAGACATTCAAAAGTAAATACTGAATGTTTCATGTAAGATGGTATCATTAGCATTAAAAAAGTTTGTAGCTACAAGAGTGAGTAAGTGGACCTCAAGCCTCTTTTGTATGTGTGTGGTATGGGAAGGTGCCAAAGTCCTACCAGGACTCTAGGTGTTGCAGCTGAATAGATCGCTTTGGTTTCCTGGTAAACATTCAGAAAAGTATGATAAAGTTGGAAGGAAAAAGCTAGAAGGTCTCAAGCTTAAATTGTCTTGAACACATCCAAGTGGAACTAGATATGTGGCTCTGAAGTAAAAAAAGCGCTCTGAGCTTGAGGTGTACACTAGACAGAAAACAGCTGCACACTGCACTTATTTGCTACATTTCTGTAAGAACTGCAGATTTAATTATTTGGTGTTTTATTTTGTTTTGCATTGCTTTTGAATTTGACCAAGCTCCAAATTAAGACTCTAAGTCTGTGTGCAAATATGGACTTGTCCATGGCGATCACACTTCTGCATCACCAGTAATTAGGATCATTGTGACATAGAGAAGCAACTATTGTTTAGTGAATGAATGAGAAGAAAATAACTTGATATTGAGTTAGTCACATTTGTATTATCAAGATGATGTTCCTGAGACATCTTATAAAGAGAAATAATTGTTTGGGCTTATGATTCTGGAGGTTTGAGTCCACCATTGGACCTCACATTTCTTTGGACCTCTGAGGAGGGTAGCACAAGCTAGAGGGAGTTTATGACAGAGCAAACCATTCACATCAGGATCCAGGAAGCAGAGGGAAACTTAGAGACTGATTCCACATTCTCTTCAATTACATGCCCCAAAGACATAAAGGTGTCCCATTAGAAAAATCCTTCAAAGGGTCCCACTATCTCCCAATAATGCCACCCCCTTGAACACTAAGTCTTTAAACATGGTTACTTGGAGTACACTCATCCAAACCAGGGCATGTACCAATAAATATTAACATTATAAACTTCTCTACTTAGTAATATTTGCCAAGAAACAATCAGTGCTCTTCACAAACCATAGCAGAAGCAACCACTCTTGAAATGACTTATTCCCCTGGAATTATGTAAAGATTTAAAGAATTAATGAATGTAAAGGAGTGAAGTGAATATCAGATAAAACATTAGAGTGAACTGATATCTAAACAATAGCTGTCAGTATTATTTCCACTCAGTTTTGGTTTTACAAATTACAATTGTGCAACACTATACATTCTTATCCCCAGTACTGTGCTATAAGTTTTTAGAGAAATTAAAGAAAATATTAAAGAGGCTTGATCAATGTGCTTAAAGAAATAGAACTATAGTAATGTGTAAAGACAATGCTGCTGTTTGAGTATAGAGGATCTGGAAAATGAAGAAGCCCATTTGAAATGATAGAAAATTTACAATGGGAAGGATAAAGACTGAAGAGCCAGAAAACAGATCCCAGTAGTGACAATCAGTTATTCTGAAGGCAGATTTCTGTTACAGAATACATGAGAAAAAGTTACTGTTAAAATGAAAAATTTACAGAAAAGTTTATTGAAGTTCGAGGTCTGTATTGTGAGATAAATCTTAACAATAACTGGGCCATTAGCAACCTAACTCTATAGAAGTCTTACATGTAAGTAAATGTTTTTCCTCTGACAACTTGAATTGAACCATCACAGAAATTTGGCACTTTGTAAAGTGTTTTATACAAAGCAATGCTTACAGAAATAAAGAGCTAAAATGCTACTGAAAGACCGATTGGATATGTATGATGTTAATCTCCAAAGCCAACTGGAACTTTACAAAATTGTCAAACCTCAGTCGTTAAGATCTGTGGTTTTATAAATTGTGCAACTAAGCTGATGAAGACAACTAATGAATTTCCTTTTGTAAACATGAGACACAATTCATACAACAAAATATTCTAATGAAGATAACATACACATTCCTTGTAGGTATGTTTATGGTAATACTAGTCATAGACACCCATCATGATTATGGGAATATATTCATTTTAGTCACAAAAATATTATTAAAGTTAAATAGAAATAAAGGAATCAAGAACATTTTCTAATACAATATTAAAAATAACTATGGTCTTAGGATATTTAACTGCAAAAGATTTTTAATGACACAATTCTAGCTATTCTGATAAGCAGTTCACATTTTACTAAATTTTAAACTTTTTGACCATTTCTACATAGAGGATGTAGAACCAGGCAAAATGACTCTGTAACTGCTAGATGTGCTTGATGACTGATTTCTGAGGGAGCACAACCTTTGTGAAACTCAGATCTCTTCTCCAGGGCAATAGAATAAAAATATTTGGCCAGTGTCTAGTTCAAGTGCATGTTATTTTCTTAAGTCAACAAAGGAAAGTATGAGTGGATACAGGAACAAAAGGAAAGAAAGCATCAGGAGTAGTTCAAAGGAGAAATGGCATAGTTGTGTTGAATAAAAGTGTGGGATAAGTAGCACTGAGTTCTAACTGCACTGAGGCTCAGCCTGAATTAGATGGGTGGTGACAGACACTGAATGTCTGAGAGGGAACCAGGTGGTGGGCTCTAGCTAGAGAGGAAGAGAAAAGACAGCATTTAATTTATGTTGTCACTCTGAAAAAACAGAATGACAAATAATGCAGACTGCATTTTATTTATTTATTTTTTTCATTTTTCTTTTATTATTCATATGTGCATACAAGGCTTGGTTCATTTCTCCCCCCTGCCCCCACCCCCTCCCTTACCAACCACTCCGCCCCCTCCCTCTCCCCCCCCCTCAATACCCAGCAGAAACTATTTTGCCCTTATTTCTAATTTTGTTGTAGAGAGAGTATAAGCAATAATAGGAAGGAACAAGGGGTTTTGCTGGTTGAGATAAGGATAGCTATACAGGGCATTGACTCACATTGATTTCCTGTGTGTGGGTGTTACCTTCTAGGTTAATTCTTTTTGATCTAACCTTTTCTCTCGTACCTGTTCCCCTTTTCCTATTGGCCTCAGTTGCTTTAAGGTATCTGCTTTAGTTTCTCTGCGTTAAGGGCAACAAATGCTAGCTAGTTTTTTAGGTGTCTTACCTATCCTCACCCCTCCCTTGTGTGCTCTCGCTTTTATCATGTGCTCAAAGTCCAATCCCCTTGTTGTGTTTGCCCTTGATCTAATGTCCACATATGAGGGAGAACATACGATTTTTGGTTTTTTGAGCCAGGCTAACCTCACTCAGAATGATGTTCTCCAATTCCATCCATTTACCAGCGAATGATAACATTTCGTTCTTCTTCATGGCTGCATAAAATTCCATTGTGTATAGATACCACATTTTCTTAATCCATTCGTCAGTGGTGGGGCATCTTGGCTGTTTCCATAACTTGGCTATTGTGAATAGTGCCGCAATAAACATGGATGTGCAGGTGCCTCTGGAGTAACAGTGCAGACTGCATTTTAAAAAGAAAAACAAAACCCAACAAAACCAGCAATCATCACATGAACCATGAGTAAAAGCTAAGAGCCTAACATGAAGAATTATAATTATATCATCTCACAAAGTCATCCTGCATACAGACTATCTTTGTTCATGTATTTTTTTTTGTTGTGCTGGGTGGTGGTACATTGTGGTATTTAAAAAAGTTCTTACAATATATCAAATGTATCATACTTGAACTCACTCCCTCTACCATTTTCCTTTCTTCCCCCCTGCCCCCATACTTGGAATACTTTCAACAGGTATCATTTATCCACTACACACATTTAACTTCAATGGTGGATAAACCTGTTACAGTATATAAATAATCTACTGTGTGATAAAAAGTAATGAATTCTTCATACATGAAAACACATGGTTGAGTTCCATAAGTATGTTACTATGTGACAGAAGCCTGATACAAAGAACATGTACTATTTTATTTCTATAATGCTATGGAAAAATATAAAACTATAGAACCAAAAATCAAATTAGTCATGGCCACAGGCTGCTGTATGGGATGGGGTAGGGGGAAGAGCAAAGTGAATGGAAAAACTGCCATAACTCTGCAGTTATTTTATGCCTTGATTATTGTGAGGATTGCATGATGTCATATACTTCTCAAAACTCATTGAATAGTACAGGTTTTTTAAAATACTTTAATATTTTTTATAATTGTTGTACTGGGTGGGGTACATTGTTGTATTTACAAAAGTTCTTTATCAAATATATTGTACTTGAATTTACCCCTTCCACCATTTGCCTTTATCCTCCCCTTCCCCAGTTCTTGGAATAGTCTCAACAGGTGTCATTTTTCTATTTATGTACATGTGTACACAGTGTTTGAACTATATTCCCCCTTTTTCATCATTTCCTCACCTCTTCCCCCCTCCCACTGTTACCAGAACCCCCTCAGGCAGGATCCATTTCTTCCCTCCTGATCTCCAATTTTGTATAAGAAAAGAACAAGCTGGGTACCCCTGGTTCCAGCCTGTAATCCTAGCTATTCAGGAGATCAGGAAGACTATGGATCGAAACCAGCCACGGCAAATAGTTTGCCAGACCCTATCTCGGAAAAGAACCATCACAAAAAGGGCTGCTAGAGTGGCCCAAGGTGTAGGCCCTGAGTTTAAACCCCAGTACCGTAAAAACTAAAGAAAAAAGAAGGAAAAAAATGACATTTTTGATTTTTTAAGATAAAACACAGGGAGTTTCCTTTTTGTAGCACTTCCATGTTTATACAGCGCCTGCATAATAAGCATGAAGCCCTGAGCTCAAACCCCAGTGCTGTCAAAGAAAAAAACAACTTTTTGTGCATTGCATACAGACTATCTTTGAAACAAACATCTTATTCAATTTTATAATTACTGGAGTCACATGAAATCTATCTAAGCATCAAGTCATTGTAACTTTTGTTTAGAAAGCAGATAGAATGCTGCTGAATTCCCACCAACACACGTTACATTTTTTATTTAACATCAACTTTCTTCATCCAAAAACAATCTTTTTTGATAAGTTGTAAAAGCTTTGTTAAAAGTACGGCAGGGCTTCCATGTGGCTCTGGAACCTTGGAAACTCACATACTTGATTAACATTCTAAAGAGTACAACTCACACACATATTAAATTAAACAGGAGTCTCAGAGAAGCCCAAAGCCCCAAGCCCTGGGCATAGAGATCAAAGGGGCAGCTCTAACATATGTTTTATATCAATTTCCAGCAGAAAAATCAGTTTCTTACTATTTGCTGAAATCCAAATCTGGGTTTTCACACACACACACACACACACACACACACACACACACACATACACACACAAAGCATGAAATTTTTCAGAGGTTTTTTGGTTTACTTTGTTTTAAGTCTTGTTATTTTAGTGATTTTTCTGGAACTTATAATTTAGGATTTATGCAACCTGAATTATTCTTTTACTATCAATTTTCATCAGGGAGAAGGGAAGCTAAAACTGTTTGGGCCCTTCCATACTTTTTTCCACCTTACTGCTTTAAAAATTGAATATAATGATGTTTTAAATATTGTCTAAAGACATGGGAAATACATGAAAATTAAGACGCGGCTTTTTTTCCTATAGAGCAAGAGAGAAAGATCTTGCATCCTCATCTTTTCCATGACCCACTGTCAAGGAGCAGCCTTAGTTGTTCTCAAAGGACCATGGTTCATCTGACATAAAAGCTGGTTGCAGAGTCTGAGTGTGACTGAAGAGAAAAGGAAGAGACAAGGGGCTGGAATCCAGACCAGGCAGTCAGACTTAGGAGGAAATAAAGTAACTGACCTTATTCCATGTGGCATAAATGGGGAGCAATGGTGAACTAACCTGAGAGTTCAGTTTTCATCAATGTTCTCTAGAACAAACATTAAAATCTATCGTGTGTCTTCTCTCTATTGTGATTTCATTTGCTACTTTCACCATTTCACCTATAACTTACCTCCTTATTTTTTACACCATCAGCTTAATGTTTCAGAAATCTCAGATTACTCACTACAAATTCCATTTTCACAAAATTGCCCATCACTTCCTACTTACTTTCTCCACTATGAATATGTTCATTTTCATGTCCTCTGATTGAGTGAATTTGCTGTTTTATCAAAAGTAGAACAAAGTCATTTTCTAAAGCTGTCATTCACAACTAGTTCCTTATAGCTGCAGCCTCTGCATCTGTGGATTGAGTCAACACTGGATCTAAAATGTTTGGAAAAAAATGTGTCCTTTATCGAACATATACAGATTTGTTCTTCTCTTATTTCCTAAACAATAGAGTATCACAAATGTTCTCATAACACCCACATTGCACTGGTATTACAAATAATCTATCTATATATATATATTTTAAAGTAAACTCAATAATATATGCAAAAAATATGTAAATCCTACTCCAACTTAAATGAGGACCTGAGCATCCACAGATTTTGTTATATGTGAGACCACCATGGAACCAAGTCTTCTTGGATACTAAGGGCCAAATGGGTATCAAATCTCTCTGTGCATTGAGATATTGTACAAAAAAATTCTCAAAATCGTTATTTTCTCTAAACTACTTCTGAGTAGTATCTTAGTTTAGTCCTGACTAAATTTTTATGGAATAAATAAAACAATATATAGTTTTCCTACCTTCTGGAATTTTTTTTGAAAGTTTTGTATTTATTATAATGATCTTTCTTAAGACACACCACTGATTTCTCTGCTTTGCAGTTTAGAAATAATAATTTCCCTGACCCACAAAAATACGTCTGAATAGAAACATTTTTAAGATTGGCTTCTTCATCTACTTCTGTTCTTTCACCACTACTCCTCCAATGTTCCAAAAATGCAGCCAATTCCTTCCCCAAACCTGCCTTGCTCTTCTATTTGCTTCTCTTTCTGAAAAAGAATAAAGAAAGAAGAGATGAAATGAGGGAGGTGAAAGAATGGAAAACGTCTCAAAAACTTAGATGCCCTGTTTATGTTATTACTAAGTAATGTGAAAATTTAAGCTACTTATTTGTTATCTGTGTATGCAATTTTTACTGTGCTTCAAAGTACAGAAATCACATTCATGGTACATTTGTTTAAATAGATTTACCTTTAAAGTAGAGTGATATTTTCAGAGTAATCAATGCAATCTTGGGGTTAGAGACTTCATGTTGGGTGAGTTCATTCTTATCTAATAAGTAAGATAGTATAATAACACTTTTTAAAAGTTCTCTGATAATAAAATTTTAACATGAAGTAAAATCATTTGGTTTGTTATCTTCTTACGTAAGTTATTAAAATGGCAGGATCAGAGAATGCAGAAAACCAGTTTCTCATTTAGAATAAATCACAAAACCACCTCAACACTTCAATTAGTCACCTGCATTCCTTCTGTATTTTTAGCATCTGGTCAAGAAAATGTGGCTTATTGTTATGATTTCATAAAAACTTTCTGCCAAATATTTGCTGTGTAATGGAAAAGTAATGGCAACATTAAGAAGGGGACACCATACATATGCATGAACTCTGTGACAATACAATTCATTCAGAGCCTGACTCTGTGAGGAGGAAAGGCAAACAAGCAGGACTTGGAAATAAAATTCACCTACAAATGATCTGTCCTCTCAAAATGTATTTGTCCCTTAAGCTGACCTTACTTAAATGGTCACATATATATGGAAAACTCATCAGCTAATAGTAGAAGAGATAAGGTATTGGTCAATTTTAGATGTGAAAGAATGAGCTCTTTCTGGGTCCAGATGGAGTTTTTGTACCTCCAGGAAAATAAAGCATCTCCCTCTGATCTCCATTTGTGTATTTGTCTGTGCTACTGTTTGTTTGCTGAGATATCTCTGTTCTGCCCTTCATAACTAATGATGGGAAAATTTCAGCTCTCCATGGCTTTGCTCCATCCCCCTTCTTCATAATCTCCCCTCTCCCTTTCTAATGCTACCTCCCACTTCTCTGTCTCTCATTCACCTTGCTAATGGTAAGGTGACATGGGTCCTCTTGAGAGCTAAGAGTATGCATATGTGATCACTCCACCCATGCACAAGTCCAACCCAGTGATTTGATTTCTCTCAGTTACCACTGACATACCTTCAGGTGTTACTCAAAATGGATGACTTCAAGTTTGTGTATGGTTAAATAGTAAATGTATTATTCACAAACTTTAAATCAACATAGTAAAAATTGACTTCTTTTACCGATGACTGTTTCATAAGAAGACTTCTCTGTGTCCCCCATATCTTCCTGGTTGGCTCACATACCATATATACACCCTTAAGGCCATCCTACTGGGATCATCTACAAAAAACATCCATAATGTACATTCCTTCCTCCATTTGCAAAGCTAATCTCATCCATCTAGAAATCTTCATTTCTAGATTGCCACACTTACTTACTAACACTTCCTTCCTCTTTTTTTCTTTTTGGTGGTACTGCAGCTTTGAAGTCAGGGCCTTATGTTTGCTAGACAGATGTTCTGTCACTTGAGCCACACACACACACATCCTTTTTGACTTTTTGAGGCTTTTCTCAGGTAGAATCTCTTGTTTTTTCTGGGGCAGCCTCAGACTGAGGTCTTTCTACCTATGCCATTGGCATAGTTGCAATCACAGGTGCATGTCACCATGTCTAGTTTGCTGTTTGAGATGGAGTCTTGCTAATTTTTCCCTTTGTTGGCCTCAAACAGTGATCCTCCTTATCTTTGTGGAGATTACAGGCATGAGCCATTGGACTCAGTTATTCTTTTTGATATGCTCTTTTACTTGTCTACTTTCATAGAAATAACTAAGTAATTCTCCAACATAATGTCAAAATCCCAACTCACCCCCATTTGATTCAAAGTTGAAGCTGACACATCCCAGTATCCTAAAATGACTTTGTGATCTGAAAACACACATACACCATCAAATGTCATTGCTCCTATCCAGTGATCTACAGCTACACAGACTTTCTTGATCTTTGTTTATTACATCAATTACTCTCCTGAGTAATGGATTTCTCCCCAGAGATTCTGGAATGCATGTGAAACATTCATCCCCCACCATGGCCACATAATGGATTTCCTATGTTCTTTCAAGTTTTTGTTCAAATAAGCCCCTTTTCCAAAATAAAAAACCTATAATATATTAAAATAAAATTATAGATACACTTCATATATGAAGTTAGATTTAAAATCCCCAAACAGAATTCTACAACATGTCTAGTTATATGTTAACATACACTCTGATGTCTCAATGTTTACTCCAGGTATACCAAGGACAGTCCAACTTGAGGAATCTATTCATGCATTTTATCGTCTTAATAGATGTCTCTAAGAAAAAAAATATAAATAAAACAAATACTAGAGGAAAAGCATTTGATAACATACAGCAGACATTTACTATGAAAGAACTAAAAATATACTTGTCATGAAATTAACTATTAAAAATTAAATGTTAGAAGATGTTTGACCTAATAGATATTAGCAGGTGTTACAAGGCAATGATTATAGGAATGAGTTGTTAGTATCAGAGTGGACAAACAGAATGATACAACAATACAAAGAGATAAAAAGCCAGGCTGATCTATCTAACATTGACCTATACAACAAGGTGAGGGTGATACGGAAAATTAAGAAGAAATGCTAACTTGTTTAGTGGTAGACTTTGGGGGATATTTTCTGCTTTTATGAAAAATAAGTAAGATTACTCATGACATCATATAAAAGGCTTTGAGCTCTAAGTACTCCAATCTATTGGAATACATGTGAAAGTTATTAGAAATGCACATGGAGAGAGAGGGAAAGTGAGAAAGACAGACAGAGAAAGAGAAGAGAAATAGAAAGAGAACAAAAAACAGACAGTAAGGAGAGAGAACAATATGTTATAATGTTGATCTTAGAATATGAAAATATTTAAGAAAACTATGGAAGCCATAAGAAAAGTTTGATAAGGTTTACTACACAAAGACTAAGGATAATATCTGTATATAAAAATAAGCACACTCATAGCAATACATTGAAAATGGTTACTAGAGTAAATACCTACAAAGCAAAAGCAATCAGATTTTTCAGGGAAGACGGTCTTACCTGAGACACATACAATACCAGCTTCCCAAAGAGATCCATTTGTCACACATGCTAAGAAAGCTTTGAGAATTTTTACAATTGGAGGACATCACGCTAAGTGAAGTAAGCCAGGCTCAGAAAGACAAAGGCCACATGTTTTCTCTCATATGTGGAAGATAGAGCCAAAGATAAACATATACACAAACAAAAGCATGATCACAGACAAACTCAGATGTAGAACATGTTTGAAATAGTAGAACTACTCTACAGAACTTGGGGAAGGAAAAGAGAATGACAGAGCATCAACAATATGGAAACATGCCAGTTTCTGCTATGATAATTTGGGGGAGAAAACAAGAGCTATCATGACTTAAGCTGTGATCTATATACTTCATCTGTTTTTTCTTATCACAGGTTGTCTAGTGTACCCAGAATCTCAGTTGTCACCTTCAAAATTCATCATTTTGTTTGTGTAAGACCACATTTTCCAATGCCAATGACTGAGCAGGGGTGAGATTCTGAGGCCAAATCTTCCAGTAAGACATGACTTCATCTTGCTGAAGATGTGGCCTGGCCATTAATCTAGGAAGCTTCCACTCAAGGCTTCGTCCTTTCCTCTTCCTTTCCTTCATTGTCAAATTGATCCTAATGACTCCTCCACCATCTGTTCCCACTGTGTTTCTAAAAACATAACATCGATGCAGATGGAGGATATAACAATATGTACTGAAAGCTGTTGAAAATTGAGGTGGGGAGGGAAGGGGTAAGGGAGAGCAATGAAAAGATTGAATTGACCAAAGTAAAGTACACCCACAATGGGGATACATCCAGAAACCCTTTTGAACATTGTGTTTTATACTATAAGACACAGACAGGTTACATAAGTGACAGATCAATGTGAAATAAATCTGAGGCAGATATGATGTTTATAAAAATGGATTTTTTTAAATTCCCAGTTGTACCACAGTTTCTAATGTGATCTGATCAGAATTCAAAGGAGCGCATAAGGAGTTGCACCTAGCTCCTAGTCAAGTGCATTGTTAATAATCACAGTGTGTGTGTTCTCATGAAGCAAGCTACCTTGAAGAGTGGTTAATTGGTATGGGATAACCCCAGAAGCTTTAATCTGGGAATATTAATTTCTTGTTTGTCTTCAATAGAGACTGGCAATACAAATCTGTTGGTATTTGCAGTAGTTTGCATATGGTTTGAGTGTTTCCCCAAAGGTTCATGTGTTGAAACTAAATCCAAACTATGGGGTATTAGGAGAGTAAAATCTGGATCTGACCATGGTGAATAGAGGTGGGGCTTTTGGAAAGTAATTTAGAATTGGATAAGGTCATTAGAGTAGAATGTCATGATTGAATCCTGGGGGTTTTATGACATGAGAGAAAGAGGCCAGAAGACACGTACACAAACATGTTCCCTGTTTTTGGCCATGTGATACTTAGGGTTTATAGTGATCCTTTGGCTTGGGCCAGAAATATAAGCCAAAATAAACATTTTTTAATAAAGTAGGCTACCTCAGGTATTTTGTTATACAGTAACCAAAGTGGATGAATTATTATTACTGTAATTATTAAAGAAAGGAAATCAAATCAAAGATTGTGAAATGAAGTAATCTGTCTAACTGAAGTATGAGTTGAGATGACAAGTACAATGTCCATAGTACTAGTTATTGCAGTGATGTCCCTTCTCTAAAGAAATCCTTTATTTAAGATAAAACACTTGGCTTAGATGTTTTGAATGTTAAAGATCTAACACATAGAGGCAACTCAAGAAATATGGTGTCTTCATTTTTGGTATTATGAGTTTTATATTTTATAGATAATTTCTTGTCCAATGAAACTCCTCTCCCAAGATGAATAATGTTTTCTAAAGAGACTGCTTTTTCCAAGAAAACTGAGCTGTAAATATGTGGACTTTTTCACTTGAGAAATTTATATACCAATTAAAATTGACAATTTCCATTTATTCAGCTTTGGTGCCAGCATAGTGTCATGATTTTCCAAATGTCTGCATTGCATATGTTGATAGGAAGCAAGAGACTATTGAAGCTTTGAATGATAGCAATCTGTAAGGCCATTATTCTAACTTGCCAAATAAAGTGCTCTGTCTGATTAAAGGTTTTACACACCACTTGATTTGTTTATTTTACTTGAATATAAGTATGGACTTCCATATTAAACTGAAATTATCAGTTTCAAAATGAAAGCTTTAGTACAACTTGTATCTAGCATGTTCTAAAATGTTGGATATTTGATTCAGAAAGTCATTAAAGTTAGTCACTTGTATTAGATGCAGGAACCCTAGGACCCACCCATACGCTTGAAAACACAGGCACATAAGAATTTGATGTTTTCTTCTGAATTCTCAAAGGAGAAATCATTTTTTGATGATGTTGTAGTGATTTCTAGTATTGAAAAAAAAAAAGCCTTTGTGCACATTGCTCATTCTACTAGTAGTTATTTAAGTCAATAAACATGCAAAAATGCGAACTTTGTATGAGACATTCCACTAAAAAATTAAAGAAGAATGATAATTAAATAAGTAATTCAGGTTCTGGTGTTGATATTTTTACAGTGATATGATTGTGTAAGACAAATAGCCCAAAATCCAATTGAAATGAGGTAAAGAGGTTTATTTAAATAAAAATAATATTTTTATGGAGTAGAGGATACTATTTGGTAGGTGACAGTTTTGATGAGACTTGAAAGACGATGAGAAAGGGACTGACTACATGGCAGAATTCTGAAATTCAGTTTTTAAGGAGCCTATTTTGTATAAAAGCACCGTTAAATCAATTGCTTCTGATTTTTCAATAATGTAAGATGCTTTTGTGGGATATAAATATTATTCTCAATTTGATCAAACTTAAAGACACACACATGGCATACATGTACACTCATGTTAGCAGGGTTCTTTGTATGGCCTCTTCAACTTATGTACCCAGAATTATCCCAGAGAAGTCTTTGAAATGTTAAATAAGAACATCATATTTAAATGTTAAATTTAAAAATGTTAAGTCAAGATTATACAGTCAAAATAATAGTAATTATTATTATCAATTAAAAGCAGAAAATAGCTACATAAGCAAAAATCATACTGATCATTCAATTATAGGAGATTAACAGTGAGTAACTGGAACTTAAATTGTGCATATATCTAAGCTAGAATTTTTAACTTTACTGTTGTCTATCAGAAGTGATAGATTAAAAATGGACCCATTACCAGGTGATATTTGTAAATACAATACATTTTTTAAAATGTCCACTCTCAAGACATCCTGTAAGAAAAAGGATAACATTAAAATGTATTAGCAATGAATATAAATAATCAGTTTATGTTTCTCTTTGCTTAGATACAGAGCAGACCCAAGACAAATTTTATAAACAATTTAGGTTAATTTCTCTCTTCAAGAGGACATGAAAATCTTCAAATATTATTTGTATTCTTCTATGTGTTCTTGAACGAGTCAAATAAAAAAGTAATTATTATTCCCAAAGCATGAATGAATCTTCATTTGCCCAACACTATGTATCTACTTGTAGTATTGCTCATTCTGACCTTCAAATAATGTCTTAAATAATCAATATAAAATGTATTCAGTACATAAAAATTATACATATTTTCCTTTGTATGTTAGCAATTTCTCTTTATGTAATAATAATAATTGTTTTTATAAAATATTTACTGGTTACACTAGACTAATAATTCTCATTCTTGCCAATAAATTATGTATTAGTTCAAGAAGAAAGTTAATAATTTCAAACGTACCACCATGTCACATCAGGTAATCATCAGTTTCCTTCATTTTTAGATTAAAAAGTACACGGAACATATACATGACTTCTATGGATTAAAATAATTGTGTTATATACACTTACTTGATGTTGAGACATTTATCTATTTTAGCAAGGGGAAAACTTGCAATTAAATTATAAAGTAAAAACATTACTATGATAGAGCCTGCAACCTAAACAAGAGTCTATGCTGCTAACATTTCTTATTTTTCTAGAAATGTAATTTACTGAGGATTTTTAAAACAAATATAAATAATGTATCTATCATTTTAATGATAAGTTGAGTAAAAGAAAATGTGTTTCACTGTGTCCTATAATGATTGACAAGCTGGTAAATTTATCGTGAATTTATCTCCCCTTGATCATAGACACAGACTCAGACTCACAATCCATCTTAGAGTACATCTCTCGGTGGTCATTGCTATTCTGTCATTGTTGATAACTGGGATGGAACATGTCCCCACTAGAAGTCTGTCCCTTCATGGAAATACTAAATGGCAAATGTCCCATCAGAGGGCATGACCATGCTCTCAGAGGCCTCTCCATTTGTTTTATCTTTCAGGCCACTGCAGTCTTTTACATATATGTTCTCTAGTTTAGAACTTAGTGGGGATGTCTACGTGGAGATCCTGACTTGACATTCATTAAAAAATGAAGAAAAAAAAAAGACTGCAAAGGAAAAAAGGACTCTCACAAAAGTCACACATCTTAACTTCTTAAGAATAGCACAATAGGAGAGACAAAATGCATGCAGCAGCCCTTCTCAGAAATGACATGACAGCCTTTAAGAGAAAAGGAAAAAATAAGGCTTGAACTTACCAATAGTAGCATAAAGTATCTATTTAAAAATTTAAAAAATAATATTTGATAAATCCACTTCATTGTCTTCATTTTTATTATCTTGATATATGCAAATTTATAATTATCAAGGAAAAATATTTCTTCCAAAGGGCAATTTAGAAGTTTCTTCTCATGCGAATCTGATAAGTTGGTTAATACATTTGTTACATGAAATTGAGCAGAAGCCAAAAAAATCCACAGGGCAAGTAAGTAAAATTTTCATGAGAATGAAAGGCACAAGAAAAACACCATTTGCATACATCAGTGTACTAAGGCCACTTTCTGCCATCACCTTCAGCTTCTTACATTTCTAATGGAAATTGTATGAATTGACAAATTATTAACTTTTACGAAGCCTGGGTGGAGAATGGAATCTAAGCTGGCTTAGCATATTTCCTGACAGTCCTACACAATCCTCTAGTACCATAAAGAGACTTTTGTTGTCTGGATAAGTGCATACATCTTACTTTGATGCTTTCCAGCACCATTTTCCAAATTAAATTGTATATTGAAGGGGCCATGATTTTACTGAGGAGAATAAGGCATGGCTCTTTTGCATTAAGACTGGGAAAGAAAACATTTCTGCTTAAAAAAGCATTAGAGATGCAGCATGGTACACTTTTGAGTTGCATTTCATCAATTTATCTGACTTGGAAAACAGCGATATATAAACGTTAGTAGTCACTTAGCACATGGTAAGCAGGTGCTGCATGTTTTGCCCACTGGAAAGCTGACATTTTTATGAGATCGCTCAGCTGGAGTGGCAAAGAAACATGGGAGCAAAAAGGGAGAAACACCTGTCACCCACTCATTTTTTTTCAATTCTTGTAACTTAAAGGGAAAGAAATTGCATTAAAATGAAATATCTACCATGATTGAGAGGGAAGTATTTTGTCCATGCCATTCACACCCATTACCTTTGCACTGAGAGAATCTTAAGTACACAGTAATATGTCTTATCAGGATATATCCAGAGAAGTATTCAGTCAATGAACTCAAATGCTTTATATATTATGTGTGATAAATCACAACCTAAACTTATATGTTTTCTTTTGTGTGCGTGAGATGTGAGTGCCTTCATTTCTCAGTATACCTTTTGGCAAAGTTTGGCATGGTTAAGAACACAATGTGAGATTCCAGAGGAAGAAATGCATGAAGGAGGACATGGCAATTGAGCTGGAAGTCTGGTCACTTCAAAAAAGCAACTGAACCTGCCACTCCATCAAGTACACAAACAAACTGGGGAAGATGAAATCTCTTAGAGAAAGACTGGAAGAAGCGCTGGACACAAAAGGGACAGATAACTAACTTGGTCAAAACATTCACGAGTTTTTGGAAGATTTGAAGGATGAGATAAAAGTATATTGTGAAAGAGGAAGGAAAATTTATTCCCTGGAAAATAGATTTGGGAGCATATATGAAAAAGCACAAATTAGATATACAGGTGTGGTATACGGACAAAAGCCTCTTCTTTAATACTAAAGAAAATGACTGCTTATAAAGAGATTTGGATCATAATGGAGGTGTCTAAACGAGCTCCAACTCACCTTTCTTCCTCAGCCTAGTCTTCTACTCTATACTCAAAGACAGGAAGACTACAAACCCAAGATTATTAAGGACTGATTGAGCATATCACTTTATTATTAAGAAAATGGTCACAGACATGGTAGTATTATTGAGCACCTAAGGTAGGACAAGTGATTTCCATAAAATAGCATCTCTTTTACATGAAAATAACTTAAAATTAGAAATGCTTGCATTATTTTAAGATATTGAAGACAAAGAGGGTTAAATCCACAGGAGATGAGTGCTTGAACTCTTGTTATGCATCACTTTGGAGTTAAATCTTATCCTTTCCTTCGAAGCAAAGAGAACATCCTTGATTCACTGCAGATTCCTGTTCTCAAATCACAAAGAATAGAAGTGATGGAGAGAGAGGAGGTGAGGATAGCTTTGTAAAGGATACAGCCTCCAAAGCATCTCTGGGAAGACCTCGGTAGAGGTCATGAGGGAGAGACTCAGCTATAGTAGATTTGGTTCTCCCTTTTCCCTCATAAGTCTGAGAAGGCCCTTGACTGAGCAATCTGTTGAAACCACGTATGCATCTTCATGAGAAAAGTCAACTCCTTTCATATTGCATCATAAGTAAGAGAAGGAGCATTATTTTGGATGACTCTTCAATGAAGACACAAGAAGTTGCATGTATTTAAATTCTGCAATTGGCATTGACCACCTCTACTCTATGTTTTAATAGTTTACTTAGAGGTTAAATTTTGAAATGAAGAAAAGAGTTTAGTAATTCACAACTCAGTAAGTGATGAGATGCAGGCATAACAAATTATTCAAATACTGATGTAAGTTGTACGTCAGGCACTGTTACAGGTGGGGGCATTGCAGCAAATAAAGTCCTGTCCAGGGTTTGTGGAATGGCTCACGTGGTAGAGTTTCTACCTGGCAAGCACAAAGCCCTAGGTTCAAACCTCAGGGCCACCCCCCAAAAAAAAGAACAAATAAAGTCCTCTTTATATAACCTTGGAGATGTGCTGTATATGCAACAGGTAAAAATAAAAATGTAAAGAAGAGAAGGAAAAATAAGTGTAAACTGATCTGAGAGAAAGAAAGACTATAGATGGTCTTCTTACCACTGGAGTGAATTTGTCCCATGACACATGTACCTCCATGGTAGAAATTTCACGCATCTATCATAGAATAGATGCACCACTAAAAGTTGTCTAGATAAGTCAATTTGAAAATTTAAAAGTGAGATTAATTTTATTAATTCACAGTAATAGGACAATTTATTACTTTGCATTCTTTCTCCTCAAGCAAATGTGAGAGCACACATGTTTAACAGAACCTACAGTCAAATGTTTATACTAATGTATTGTATAAGAATCTCACAATAAAATGCTTTCATTTGTCCCATCCTAACTTTATTTTATTGCAATCAGACATCTTACTTCTATGTAAATGACCTGTACTACATTGTCAATGATATTTTTGTTTAGCTAGAAAACTTTTAAATAAATTTAAGTAATAATAGAGAGTGCATTTTCTCATACATCTACCATTTTTGATGTTCTTCATTATTTTTGTAAATACATATTTTTGTCTGGTATAATCTCCCTCTGCCTAAAAGGCTTTGTCCATCATTTCTTATTGAGAAGGTTGCTGTGGACAAATAATTTCAGAATATTTAGAAGAGTTATTAATGTGTGTTTCAAAATGTATTTTTATTTGATATGCCATTCTGTTTTTGCCTTCCTTTCATGAATTTAAAGATGTTACTTCACTGTTTTCTCATTTTTCTGATACCAAAAAATATTATGTAAATGGAAAAGTGAGACCTGTTGAAAGTATTCTAGAAATGGCATTGGGAGGTAGGTAGGTAAGGGAGAATGATGGAGGGGGAGGATTCAACTATGCTATATTGTAAATGTCACAGTGTACCCCCAGTACAATAGTAAAAAATATAATACAAGTGAAAAACAAATGAAAGACTGCCATCTGTTTCTCTAGATGTCTTTTTCAGTGTGTGGCATTAAGATCTTTACCTCCCTCATCACTGGTTGACATCAGTGTGATTGTAAGGTGCTTGGGCATGGTTTTAGTCCTATTTCCTACGCTTTAAGCTCTTTTCACTATTATAATATATGCAAGTTTGTGGTTAATATATGCAAGTTTGTGGGGTTTGGGGGTTTTTCCTTTTTTGGCAATCCTGAGGGTGAGCCTTGCACTTGCTATGCAGGCACTCCTCCATTTGAGGCACTCCACCAGTCCTGTTACATTGGCTATTTTTTGAGATAGGGTTTTCCTTTATGCTCCTATAGGCCTGGACTATGATTCTCCTATTTGTGCTGCTCTGTGTAGCTGGGATGCCCCACCACACCCTGCATTGGCTTAGATAGGGTCTGGTGAAGATTTTTTCCCTCAGACTGGCCTCAAGTGAAGACTCTCCACACCCGGCCAGAAAGGTTGTAGTTTTTATTAAAAGTGGAAAAGTTCAACCACTCTTTTCCATAATGTGTTTTCAGTACCACTCTTTATCTGAGACTGTCATTTAAACTGTTGGAGCCTGGTTGACATCTTAACATTGATCAATAACTTGTTCATATTTTGCACTTTTCTCCCCAGTTTCATTTGTTGATAACAATTGTTATGCATTGAATTCATCAGCCTATTCTTCTCACACAACTAACATGGGCACATTTCATCAAGTATACTTTTTATATTACCCATTGTATTGTTTTCTCTAGAAATGTATTTTAATATCTTCCACATCCACATTTACATTTTGAGTACAGAAAAATATAGTTTTACTAATTATATTACTAGCTATATTAGTGTACTTGTTTGCTAATATAACATCTCTGTCAGGTCTGGAACAGGTTCAATTTTGACTGATGGATGTCTTCATTATGGGTCACTTTATTCTGCTACTTTTTATAGCTGGTAACTTTTGAGTAAGAGCAATGTATTCTGAAGAGCACTTTGTTGGGTGCTAGATATTTTTATGTACCTAGAAATACTTACTACTAGTAAGAAAATAATTTGAAACTACATGATTTTTTCAGGTATTATTTTTAAGATTTTTCAATAGGATTAGGATACTTGTCAATAGAGGATGAATTATTATCCATTGATGAGGAAAGACTCTTCTGTGTATTCCATCGAATTTTCCAAGTACTTGAGACTGTTACTCCTGAGATGGTCTAAAGAGGCAAAGCTTCCATTCCCATGTATTCTCTGGTGCATGCTAGCGTTAATCCTTTGAGCTCTTCCTCTGACATGCTGTGGTTTACTCCCAGTCATTAATCACATTAGTAGCTGAGCTAATCCCTCTGAGGACATCCAGCATGCTTTCTCCCTGTCATGCTCTCTTACACATTATGGATCCTAAGTATTCTGAAGTGATTTGTCTCTCTTAACAGTGAGACCGCCCCTCTGGTGATGTTTGTTCTCTGTTGAGGTGGAAGGATAATTCCCAAAGATGTCCATTGCCCAATCTATAAAACCTGTAGTGATGTAGCATTACACAGCAAATGAGAATCACAGTTTTGGAAGGAAATAAGGTTCCTAAAATCTGCTCTAACAACTGTGAGACTATCCTGGATTTTCTTGTTGGGATCAAGGCAGTCACAAGAATTTGTAAGAAAAGAGCATAAAGGGAGAAGGAAAAGGCAGAGGGGTCCAATGTCAGAAGGTGTCTTTGAATATGGAGGAAAAGCATCACAAGCCAAGAAATGTGAGAAACCTTCAGAAGCCAGGAAAGGCAAGAAACATGCTTCCTCTGGGTCTACCAGAAAGAAGGCAGATCTGCTCACACCTTGACAGCAGCTCAAAAGGCCATGTTGTTGAACTTGTACCACACTGCAGTGTGAGATGGTAAGTTGTTTACATGTTGGTAATTCTGTGGTAATTTGGTATAACAGCTGTCATTGTCCTGGGAAACTCTCTAGTCACTCCACCGGGGCAATTCTAAGCTTGTCTTCTTTATGGTCTGATCCTCTGGGGTCATTGTGTTCAGCTTGTTGCCAACTGTTGTTTTATAACATTTATGTTGTCTTCTTGTTGTAGCTTATTTCTAGTGTAAGGATAAACCCAGTTCCTGTTATTCATCTTTGCCAGGAACATAATTGACCAATATATTTCTTAATGATAAAAATGTTAGTGAAATCAAAGCTGTTTTCTTTCCAGCACAGCAATTAATTTAAGAAATTAATCATTAGTTAACCTCATTTTCTTTTAATTACTCTTTTCAAATGATGTTGGCTGCAATAATCTAGGTAATTTTAGGTGAATAGCCTATTTAGAAGTATTTCTTCCATAATCATCACTCGGCCATTATATGTTGTAAGAGTTCATGTAGAAGAAGAAAATGTGCTACTCACTCTAGGGCCAGTGATGTCAGCTGAAAAGGGTGAGGGAAAAGTGATGGCTGCTTCTCAGGAGAGCTGCCATGAGGCAATTACCTAAATTTATTTGCTGGGAGCCACATTCTGGCCTTATTCCAAGGAACTTGGGAACTTGATTGAACCCAAGGAACTTGATTGAGTCAGTTTCAGCGCTATCACCCTGTATCCTAAAGAGTCACATTAGCCACGGCTGGAGATTGATGTCTAAATTGAAAATGCCTTTCAATTTGTTACAAAGACAAATTGACCTAACTATAAGCCAGTCATACTGTTTGTCTGGGATATTCTCTCCCTAATATCTCCATATGTGGACAAATTATCAGAGTTCTCTTTAATGATATTAAACATAAAATGGCAAAGGGGAAGGCATACAATTAAAGTATTTCCAGGCATCAGGCTAAATTATCCAAATATCTGACTCCAAGAAATATGAATTTGTCTCTGTCACTGAAGAAATCTAATCTTTACCTCTAAATATTTTCTACCTGAATGCTGCCAAGGTTTTGATTGTGAATATTATTTTTTCCCATGATTTCTTTAGAGGAAATTTATCAATTTGCATTATTTTAATTATGTTAAGTTAGTGTTTTCAGATATCTTTCAGGTGGGTTCTCTGGAATTGTAATGTATTAGGTCACTTTAAGGGTTTTTGAATACTTTTATTTTGGTTTTCCCCATACTTAGTATATCTCTGACTGAATAAACCCCATTATATTTGATGTGGGTTTTACTGTACCCCTTATGCACTGGCAGTCATCATGAGGTTCACAAAAATAAAGGTTAACAGTTGAAATGTAGACCAAAAGAACATACATTTTCTTTATAGATAATGATCAAACTCTGTAGTAGAGATAACAACGCTTACAAAATCAGAACTGTTTTTTTCTGCAAGTTTATGGATCACTTCTTTCTCCTCATTTTCCAACTACTGGAACTTTCTCCATAGAGCTTTTGCTTATACTCCTGCTGATTTCCCAAAATTCTTGTCCTTCATTAAATTGTACTATCAAGAACTTTGATGAAAACAAGTTCCACATAAACAGGAACAGGAATATTTGTTGCTAAATACCTCAAAATAACTTGCCTATTTCCCATTGCATCTCAGATCATTTCAGTCTCTATCAATGCTCCATATTCATGGAAACTGATCTTGCTGATTTAACCAAGAGCATCCAGGCTTATAAATTCAGGACAGATTGGATAAGTCCTGAGTCTAATTAATTTATGAGCAGCATTAGACATTGTTTGATAGTCTCCATGTGTTGAAAATGTCTCTTCCTGCTTCTCTTACTTCAATCTTCTTTTGTAGTAAGTATGAAAAATTATTTCTGTTGTTTTTTTATTACATAATCACTATGATCTGAGTATACTATCTCCATTGGCCCAGACAAAATCCCTGAAACATTGTATTTTATTTATTTTTCTCCTTTTCTCCATTTTCTTACCATCACCACCATGGGCAGCTACCTCAAGGCATTTAACATATGCCCTTTGACATCCTGTAACTTGGAATGTCTTAATATTTTTGTGCAATTTAAATAAAAATATTTTTGTAATATCATTACTATCCTGTTTCATTTTTTAATTGAAAATATATTAAGAAGTGTCACATTTCTCTATACACATATAGATCATTACATTCTCAGAATGCATCTGCCTTGTTCTACTTTTTAATTTTTGTAGTGATAGGTAGTTAGTTCACTAGCACCAACTTACCCACAAAACTATCTCTTTGACTGACCCAGTCCATGGCCCCATGTGTCTGTGGAAGCTTTCTCCATGGGTCAAGGCACCAGACACCGTTCAGTGAGTTAGACGGCTGTGCACAGGGAGTCCATGCCCTTCCACATCTCCATGCAGTAGTGCACCGATTCTCCTTGCTACCAGAGTGCACAAGGTCCTGGCTTCCCATGTGCTTACCAAAATTGTTTTTCTTCAACTTTCAGGTTTTTACCATTCTGATTAGTATAACATTTTTTTTCTTTTTGATATTTTATTTTAGGATGATTACAACAGTTACGTTTCCACATCTGTGAATTTTTTCTTGCACTATTACTCATTTTTATCTTCTAGGTGATAGGTAAGAGTGCCTTATTAGTATTAGACATCATAAGTCCTCAGTCTAGACGCATATTCAATGTACCTGCATTTGGATAAACACATTTTACTGTTAAATAGGAGCAGATATGAAATGTTTGCCCTAACACATTGGGTTTAAATTCTTTTCTATTGCAAAGCCACTGTAATAACCTTCTACAGAGTTTAAAATATTATTCACCTTTTAGAATTCAGTCTACCTGCAATCCACTAGTGGTGTATCAAATTTCAAATCTATTTGTCTCCATACCTTAACACATTTTTAACCCTACCTGTGATCAGTCCTATCTCCATTTTTGTTTGATGCCATATCTGTCTTAATTCTCATACTTTTTGTATATGTAGATGATTTTTTTAGTTACTGTACATTACGGTCAGTGATTAATATATTTACCCAATTTTCATGCTAATTTTTGGTAATTCTTCAGCCATTTGGTGACATTTTGTCCAAATAAACTTTGGGATTGTTTTATTGCATAATTTACGATATTCTGCCAAAAATATTTCGATCACTCTGTAGTAACACATTAATTAAAAGGAAAGTGACAATATTAAAATGTAAAATTTTTCCCTTACTGAACACTTATTCCTGCTTGCATTTATAGCTTTTAGCAGAGATTTCAACATTTTTGTACAGTTAGTATCACATATTTTAATTTTATAACATTAAAATATGCAGAAAAGTTGTCAAGAGCTATTCTAGTTTTTTCTTTAGAATTTTTTACCCAGATTTGCATTGCTCTTCTCTAACATTTTGAGTTGATAAGTTATATCATTAATTTTGCATTTGAGAGTATTTTTTACCTATGTCTTTCACTATACTTGAGAAGTAATTATTTTATTTTAATATTTCTAGATATAATTTGTTTGGACATCAATATCTGTTTCAATAATCTGATACATTTATTATTAATGCTGTTTTATTATCATCTTAGTACAAGGCTCAGAACTAACAAGTTCAGCTTACTGAAACCCGCTACTTCAGAGGTCATATTCTTCCTTCCTGTTAGCCAGTTCTCACTTTGCTGTCACCATTCTTTGTGACAGAGCCTGTGTTTTCTTTCTGCAGTCTCTATGTGCTTAATTACTGAATTCTTTGTTACCATTTCTTCAAATGCTGCCTCTACACAGATTCTTTTTAATTTTTTCTGGGATTGCTATGCTACAGATGTTTAATGTTTGTAACTGTAGCCTTGTAGCTCTGAAAACACTTCTCTCACAATCCCATTTACTTCTCTGTGATGACACCTGACATTCCCTTGCATTGTAGACTTCTGACCGAATATGTACTATTATCACATCAATTCAGTTATCTAATAAATTATGCTTTTATTTGGCTCTCTTTTAATACATAATCATTGTGCTCACTTTTAGTTAGAATATACTACATTGTCTCTTAGATGACAAAGATCTATCATGTTCTTTACTGTATGTTTCTTTTCATTGTGGAAATATGATGTACTGCTTTTTTAAAAATATGTTTGTGTTCCTAAGGTGTTTAGGATGACTAAGTATTGTTGAGTGACATCATTTATTTTCAGCCTTAGAAATCAGTTGTCCTTGCTGATGGTATATTCACTGGGGGAATGGGGAAGCCCTCTTGAGACAAGGGATAAATCTCAGTGACTTATCTTTGCCATAGGCCAGCAAATTAAGAGCACAGGATTGGTGATGCAGGATGGAGCAGACCTGGGGCTGGGACCTGGAACTGATGATTATGGGTCTCTTGTCCTGTGTGAAAGGGGTTTTGCAACTGAAGAAAGTCCTGGACTTTCCTGGCTAGGCCTTTCAGTTAAGCAAGAAGAAGCCGGGAGGGGTCTCTCAGTATGTGCTGGGCAGCCTAGGGGCTAGATACTCAGCTTTTTTCCATTCTCTTCAGTTGCAGGACACAGTGCCCTGGTCACTGTGGAGGAGTAAACATAAAACCATCACTCATCCAAGCCCTGTCCTCAAAGACACCATTGCCTATGGCTGTGGCTTCTCTACTTGAGCTGTCCTCTTCTTCCTTCAGTGGTTAACTAGTCTGGTCTCCCAAGTGTTGCCACACTTTCTACTTCATTGCCTTTTACTTCTGTCTCACAGATAGGTAGTAGCAGGAAGTGCCCTCTGCCATCCTCCCTGAGAGATTATGAAGAGAAGCCCTCATAATCCTCTCTTGAACTCATCACCTTCGGTTCACACCCACCATCCCTAATTTCAATCAACATTGTCTCCTACCATCTACACCACAAGTTCCCTTTGCTGCCCTCCAGGTCTTTGTCCAACCTTGAGCCTCTTCAGCACCTCTATCCTTGATCTCCCAAAAACTTTAAAGCTACATTATCTAGTTACATTAGCCATCTATGTAAATAAGCCTTTTTATCATAACTGCATCATTTTTAACTTGCTTTTTCTAAGTAACAACCGTCACAGTGCTGCCTCCCCATTGCACACAGGCAGCGAGTTTTGATAGTACTAACTACACTACATATTGCATCGTGTTTCACTTTTCATTTATGGACATGTGTATCTCACTAACTACATTATAAAATATTGAAGCTTAGAAACCCACGTTTATTTTCTTCTGTCTTATCCACATAGCCCAATCTTGAGCAGACTGGACAGAGGGGCATGAAGTAACATGAATAAAGTTTGAAAAAAGAGTAAATTTTAGTCACTTGACCAACCTGGACTTAAATTTCAACTCTATCACTTTGGCTGTATGATCTTGAGGAAAATATTTATCCATTAATTATCCATATGACAGTTTCCTTATCTCTATATATCACCAAGTAAGAACTAGATGGAATGTAGAATGTAGTTAAGGATCTTCCTTTCTGATGTTGGAAATCTAATATAGAACACAAGTCAATTTTTAAGTAGATTTTTCTCAAATAAAACCATGACATTTTCAGCTCCCACTAAGTTTTGTTAATTTTTTGCACAGAAATCAATTATATTGTTGATTATATTACCTGTTGTGGCAGTGAAAGAGATAGTTTAACATTCATAATCCTTTCCTTTTAATTGTAAAACAGTAAGCTGTAAAAATAGTTTTTCTCATTGCATATGTTTGTGCAACTTAGTTTTTTCTTTAGAGCATTTAATTGTCTGCAAGGAAAAGCAGTAAACCTTAGCCTTTCGAATTTTCAATGTAACCTTTCCTGCTTGAACATCTCTTGAAAGACACAGTCTCTTCTGCAGCAGGTGTAGTTTTAATGATGCTTTGATGCTATATGTCAAATCTCATCACTTGCTGTGAGTAGTGACATTTTTCTTGAAAGCCCCCAGCAATGGTGATGTAAGATTTTGGTGGGCATCTTCACAACACAAGCCTCTCCTGAAATGGCACTTTTCTTTCCAGTGTGCTGCAAGGTTGAGCAGAGGTTCTGCTTCGCGTTTCTATTACAGTGCCTCCAAGAAAGAGTTTATATATTCCAAGATCACGAGTGGATACTTTTTCCAAGCCCTTAATTTATAGTTGCATTAAAGCTTGTTAGTTGTGCACAATCACTTTTTAAACAACCACTCCAAATATTTTTAAATTGAACATTCAAAAAACACACCTTCATATTTTTACCCATAAACTCACTGGAAATCACAGGTAATTAAATTAGAATTGTTTAAAATTTCAGCTAGTCAAATCTCTATCATTTATGGATAAGATAGAGAGGAACTATTTGGTAGATAAACTGTTTTTAGGTCTTTGTGTGACTCTCGTAAAGCATATTGACAGGTCTTTTAAGCGCTCAGTACTTTTCCACTTTTTTGGCCAACGCGGACTAGGACCAGAAATGTACAGAAGATTTTATGAATCAGGTTGTGTAAGTTCCTAGGGAAGAACATAACTTCAAAATCCCCTCAGGAAGTTTCCTCAGAATGAGGAGTGCTGCATGATTAAGGTTTTCTATTTATATCGAGGGAGGTTGGGTGGCATTAAGAATTTGCCAGATAATGCAGGTCCTCTTTTTACCTTTGAATTAGTCACTAAGGAATCCACAACCTGCCTAGGACCCTTAGGTGTTAAGTTTTATTAAAGAACGTCATAGCAATCAAATCACCTATGAGGATTCAATAAAATTTATCGAGCATCTCATGCATAGGAAACCTAAAAGTCAATGTGTTATTATTCCTTAGACATTATACTTTACATGTTTTTGGTATTTTAATATAAAAATTTAAACCATAGAAAATTTGAAAGAAGTATAAACTGAATAATGATGTAGACACCACCCAATTTCCAAAATTAACAGTTTATTGTTTATTGCATATATATCCCTGTGAGCTTGTACTCATCTATTAATCCATCATATCTTTGAAGTATTCACATTTTATCATATATATAATAAAGTACAGTTCAGTATTTGCTTTCTCAGTTAACATTGTATGAAATTGTATTATTGGAACTTTGATGTTACCAGTTTAATATGTAAACATCAGCACATAAACCCCAATGACTATAATAAATCATAGGCAACATTGTCAAATATTAGTACTTATTCAACATAGTTCATTTCAGGCTGGCAAAAATAAGATGATACTAAGAAAACAAACATGGAAGATGATTTCATTGGCTTAACTTCAGGAATAGAGATGGCCAGCCACTTCTATGCACCTTTGGTAATGCAAAGAGAATGAATTATAGTTTTCCCTGTTTGAAAAATATGGATACTGGCATGTCTGTTCTTTCCTTCAGTCTCACAGACTCAGAGAAAAGAAAGGTTCCGGACCACTGTATCATCACTCCCTCCATAGGACTGTGTCACCTTTCTCAGTTCTCCAATATCCATAGGAGGAAACAAATAAGCTGCCAGGAAACATCTGGGAAAATAAAAAGCAACAAAGTGGTTTACATTCTATTCTAGCACTCACCTCATCCGTTGGGCCAAAGGAGACCAAAACCTGGAATTTTTTCTATCAGAAACTCTTTATTAAAACTAAACTTCATCAGTCAATATAGACTTTTTTAAAAATGTAGGACAGGAGGGTAAAATAGGCCTTTTCCAGGGGTGGGTACCACTGAGGGAGTGGGCATAATAATGGGTGAATGAGGGTGAATATGGAAGGTGTGTTTTGTATTCATATATGAAAACAGAAGAACAACACCTGCTGAAATTGTTCTAAGAAGAGAGGAGGGGGAGGAGGCAGAGAGATGGAGGAGGTAAATCTAAGATATAAGCATATATGTAAAGATCACTACATATCCCCTATAAAGCTATTATATGCTAATAAAAAAAACTAGTTTCATGCCTATTAGAGTTCACTGCCTGCCTCTTCCTTCCTTTCTCTTCACCCAACACATTATCAAACCTCAAATAAAGAAAATCATCCCACCCCCCCACACACAAATATATATAATATTAGTGTTTAAACTCAGGGCCTTGCCAGGTAAGCACTCTACTACTTGAGCCATGCCCCTAAGCCCCTTTTGCTTTAGTTATTTTTCAGATAGGGTCTGGCATATTTTCTGAGGCTAGCCTTGGGTCTTGATCCTTTTGCCTTCACCTTTATAGTAGCTGAGATTACAGGCATTTGCCACCATGCTTGACCTTCCTTAGCTCTTAAAAGGCAAAATATTCAAAACTATTTTGGAGGTAGAGATAGTAAGATTGTGACTCAATGCCAGCTTGGGCAAAAATGTAGTGAGACCCTATTTCAAAGAACAAGCCATGTGGTACATACTTCATAATCCCAGCTTTGTGGGAGACATAAATAGGCAGATTATGGCCCAAGAGCATCCCTAGAAAAATGTACGAGACCCTGTCTGAATAAATAACTAAAGCAAACAGGGAGCACTGCTCACTTGTTAGGGCAATTGCCAAGCAACGACAAAGTCCCGAGTGAAAATTTCACAACATAAAAAACAAACAGCAAAAACCTTGCTTCTCTGTGCCTGTCTTATGTGATGAGTTGTTAGATAAGTTCCTGCTGTTAAATCAAAACAAAGCTTAAACAGAACCTATAATAAAACTACTTAACTAGATTTAATGAGTACATCTTAGGAAGTGATGTTTAGAGCAGTGCTCCAGCTCTTCCTGTGACTTCTGGTAACAGAAGCCCCATTTTCTGTTCTCCATATCATAACTGCAGTCAGCATTAGCTCATCTCTAGATCCTAAAAGAATATTTACATTGGCTTTTGCTCTCTGTTTGGTCTATTGTTTTATATCAGAAAACAGGCAAAGCTTTCAAAAATGCCCTGCAGAAAAAAGGAGCCAAGAACAAGGCTGGCACCTCTGCCAGGGTAAAGAACACCTGGCAGGAGCTGTGCCTGAGGCAGAGCCCATGGAAGCTGACAACCACAGTCATCCTGGTCAACAAGCAAGCCAGTAAGCCCATCAATTATTCAGAATTACCTTCTCCAGGAGCAGCATTTTTTAAAAAAGCTTTCTTTGTCTTTGAGAAATGTTAGCAGTGTCATTCTGAAGGGGAGGTGCCCACGTGCCAAGAATACACTGAAAACCAAACAACCCACCCCCAAGTAAAGCCAGATTAAACAAAATAAACTTTCTGTGAATGAATTAGGAAAAAAAGATGCATCTAAAAATATTCACGCCACCATTTAAACTAAGTCATAGATAAAACAAGAAAGAAAACCACCTTTGTGAAGACCAAAATACAGATTTTTTAATATGAAAAGCTAGCATAATTTTTACTTATCTTTTATGCATGCTTTCAACAATAAATTGATATGGCTTTATCTCTGATTTTAAAAATTCATGACTCAATTTTGAAGAAACTGAATAGCTAGTATCTATAAAATGATACTCATCACTGTTCTAAGATATTTTTATAACATTTTGATCCCAAATCTGAAGTAAAAATCTTCCTTAATTCCACAATTTTGGATGTCTCTGTGATACTTTCACTTTGATCCTTCTGTTAAATCTTATAAAAATATATCCAAATGATTTTCAAAATAGTATTGAATCATAAAATATAGACCACAGAGAGTATGAATATAGTTAGCACAGCAGGACATAAGGGAAGCAAGAGGTCAAAATTAAAGCTCACAGTTAGAAAAATGCAAAGTGGCAACTTAGTGTCAGGGTTGAGGGTTGATCAGGAAGGCCCTCTGCCCCACTGCCTATACCAGCGAAACATGGGGAGGCTTTCTGCCCCTCCTTACACTCACCTGGGTCCCAATGACAACCAACTACCTGCTCAGGTTCCCTGAGCATCCTTTTTCCCTTGCCTTTGAACAACACCTTTGAGAATACAAGGAAATGGGAAATGCTAGGAAGCCTAAACCACAGCATTGAAAAAGCACAGAACAGGAATGGCGAGATGTTATATTATTAATATTCATATTCTATGAGAAGCCTCAGTTCTAGAGTTAATTGTCTCAATAAAAAATTTATCCTAGTAAGAAAAGATATAGGGGAAGAAAGGGAAATCGGGAATTTCATAAAATTAAGAAATTGCTAGTAGACTATAGCAAGGGCAATGTTACGGAGTTATACGTCCTACAAAAATAGAAGCTAAATAGATTAATCTGTTCATGCCAGTCATGCAATTTAAAATTGAAAACAAATGTACCTGTGCCAGAGACATTTACATACCCACCTTTATAGCTGGTTACCCTTGACTAAAAACAACCACAAGTATCTTAGTCTTCTTTTGTTTCTGTGGACCTTTTGGCCCATGTGACCGACACCTTTCACTCTTAAAAGATGGGACTCCTCATAGTGAGGAGTCAATGCCATGTGCCTTCCCTCTGACTGTGTCATCCCCAAATCTGCATCTCACACTTCCGCACAATGAGCCGCCCAAAACCAAATCAGGAAGTGTCATTGAGCTGTTCATCAGGACTTCAGTGAATCCTTGTGCTGTAAGGGACAATATAGTCCCATTCTAGACTATCATGATATAGTTCTGTGACAAATGACAGTTTCATTTGAATTTGAATTTGGCTGAATATTTGTAAGGTTAAAAACTCATCCACATATTTGTGGCCATTTGGACATATTCTTTTTAAAGCATTTGTATGAGTCTCCTATTTACTGAAAGGTAATTTCTTTTTTTTTAAGGAAATCTTTGTATGTTTTGATAATATTTATTCATGTGTGTATGTGAAGACACTGTCTCCCACCTCATGTCTTTCTCCATTACTCTTACAATCATGCTGCTTAATTAATATAAATTATTGGTTTTAATTGTCAATGATTTCATTTCTGCTTATAGGAGTGTGTACCTGAAAAATTCCTACACCAAGGACATGAAGTTAGTATACTATATTTTCTTCTAGAGAACTTTTACATTTAAATCTAAACTCCACATGGAATTGATGTTATGTAGTGCATAAAGAAGCCATGAACCATTCTGCTTTTGCATTTAGTCAGTACCTACTCATGGGTTTCCTAACCGTGCTTCAGTGCCACATTTTCAAGACTGCATATGCCTGTGTGCATCTCCTCTGGCCTCGCTGTCCTGGGGAAGACCCCACTCTTGCATTTAATGACACTCTGGGTGGAGAAAACTCACCGCAACTCCTGGTATCTGAGAAAGACTCTCCTGCTGTTCTTCTTCTATGTCTGGTCTAATGTTGAATCTTCTCATTTTTATATATGAGTTATAATCTGCTTGAAGTTTAAAAAGAAGGCCTCTTGGATTTACATTTACTATTTTGGAAAAAGCATTAAATTCTCTAGAGCAATTTTTGTTGAGATGTGAACTTTTAAAAAAAACAGTCCTTTAGTTCATGGGTATAATTAGTCCTCAATTTGTTTTATTTCCATGTATACAACTAAGTAGGATTGTGTGCATATATCTTTTATATTTTTATGTGTTTATTCCTAGCAATTTGATTTTTAATATAGTCATAAATGGTGAAGTTGTTTCATTCATGTTATAGCCTTCCTTTTCACTTATTCCACTGTCTAGGATCTTAATAGTTATATTTTATTTGTTAACTTTATTTTTAATTGTATAATGAGGTTTATTATGATGCTTCTATGTATACACATAATGTATTTTCATCATAGTCATCCCATGTAATTCTTTCTTATTCTTCCAACCTCTCCTTTTTTACAATATTAATATCTTTTATTGTTCTGTTTGCACATATACAGAAAATACATTTTGATCACAATCACACCCCTGTTACTCTCTCTATTCACCCTTCCTCTCCTACTGTTTCTTCCCCTCAAAAGTACCCATTTTACATTTATACTATTATTTTTGTTTTGTTTGTCTGGGGTCTAAATTTTGAATAAGACAGAAAACATGTGCTATTGGGTTTTCAGAGTCTGTCTTATTTCAGTTATCATGAAATGATAAAATGAAATGAAAAGTGATAAAATGAAATGGAGTTATCCAGTTAATTTTCCTTGAAATTATATAATTTTATTCTTTTTATGGCTGAATCATATTCCATTGTGTAAATATATCATATTTTCTTTATCCTTTAATTAGTTGATAGGCTATTCTATAGCTTGGGTCTTGTGAGTAGTGCTGCTTATAAATATGGGGGTGTGTGGTCTCTGTTCTATGCTGACTTATATTTACTTAGATATATGCACAGGAAGGGCATGGCAAGGTCATATGATAGCTACATTTTCAGTTTTTTGATGAACAATCACAAAATTTACATTCCCACCAATGTGAGTAAGGAGCCCTTTCTACCATATTCTCATCAGAATTTTTTCATAATTGCCATTCTGACTGGAGTGAGACAGAATCTCAGTGAGTTTTGATTTGCATTTTCCTTATGGCCAAGGTTGTTGGACACTCTTTCATGTATATATTAGCCATTTGTACGTCTTCCTTTGAGAACTCCCTGTTCAATTCATGTGCCCACTTATTAAGTGGATTATTCTTTTTGTTTGCAATTTTTGGAGGTCTTTATTTACTCTGTCATTGAATAACTGGAAAGACTTTCTCCAGTTCTGTAGGCTGTCTCCTTAACTTGGTAAGTCTTTCTTGTGATTTACAGAACTTTTTAAGAATTTGATGCAGTCTTATTTGTCAATTCTTGCTCTTATTTCCTGAGTGATCAAAGTTCTCTTTACAGAGTCAAAGCCTACGTTGGTTTCTATACCAAGAGTTTTCTGTATGTTTTCCTGTAGCAGTTTCAAAGTCTCAGGGTTCACATTCAAGCCTTTGAATCACTTGAAGTGATTTTTCTATAGTGTGAGAAACAGGAAGCTATTGTCAGTCTTCTAGATGTAGATATCCAGTTCTCCTAACACTGTTTGTTGAAGACACCATATTTTCACCAATGTTTATTTTTAGCACCTTTGTTGAAGATCAGGTGGCCTAAATGTGCATGCTAATTCTGAGAACAGGAGGACAGAACAGGTCCTTAATGGGGGGGGGGGTGGATTTAAACAAGGGGGAGTGGGGAGGAGGTGGGGAAAGGGTGTAGGAGGGTGGCATATGGTGCAAATACTGTGTACACATGAATGTAAATGGCAAAAAGATATCTGTTGAAACTATTTCTCAAATGTGGTAAGGAGGAAAGAAAGGAAAATGGTGGAGGGTGTGAATTCAAGTATGATATATTTGATACATTGTAAAAACCTTTGTAAATGCCACAATGTACCTCCACTCAGTAAAACAATAAAAAACGTATGCATGCTTACTTGGGGGTCTTCCATCCTTTTCCATTGGTTTTTTTGTCTGCTTTTGTGTAGTTCCATGCTGATTTTGTTACTATCATATCTCTCTATAGTTTAGTTTGAATTCAGGCATTATGATACTTAAAGCATTGTTCTTTTTATTCAGAATTGCTTTGACTATTTAAGGTCTTTGATTCCTCCATATGAATTTTAAGATTGATATTCTTATTTCTTTAAAGAATGACATTGAGATTCTGGTGCACATTGCATTGAGTCTGGAGATTGCTTTTAGTAGGATAGCTGTCTTCACTGTATTAATTCTGCCAATCCATCATCATCTTCTGGTGAATTCTTCAACTTCTTTGTTCAAGGTACTCCAAATTTCATTGTACAGTTCTTTCACCTTCTTGGTGACATCTATACCTAGTTTTTTTTTTAGGTTAATGTTAATAGGATTTTTTTTCCTGATTTCTTTCTCAGCCTGCTCATTGTAGGTTTATCAAAAAGCTACCAATTTTTGTATGTTGATTTTATGCCATGCTGTAATTCTGGAAGTTTTTATCAGATTTAGGAGTTTTTATTTATTTATTTTTTGGTGTCATTTTTAGGGTCTTTGAAGTATAGAATCACATCATCTGCAAATAGTAATAATTTGACTTCTTCCTTTCCTAATTGAATCCATTTTATTTCTTTCTCTTCCCTTATTGCTCTGGCTAGGAACTCTAGTATTATATTATATGAGGGTGGAGAAAGTGGACACTCTTGTCTCTTTACGGTATTTCAGTTTTTTCCCACTTAGTATGATGTTTGCTAAAGGCTTTTCATAGAAAGCCTTTATTATGTTGAGGTGTGTTCCTACCATTTCTATTTTCTCCAGAGTTTTTAATCCTGAAAGGATGTTGAATTTTGTCAGAGAATTTTTCTGCATATGTTGTTGCCATCATGTGTTTTTTGTCCTTGATCCTATTCATATCCTGTATTACATTTAATCATTTACATGTAATGAAACATATTGCACCCCTGGAATGAAACCAACTTGATCATTGTCTATGATATTTTCATTGTGTTGTTGAATAGATATGTCACCCAGACAAAAACAATCAACAAAAAAAAATAAAATTAAATGACACGCTAGACAAATGGACAGAGTATTGCATCAAACAGCAGCATAATACACATTCTTCTCAGAAGCCCATGCAACTTTCTCCAAAATAGATAGTTTAGGACACAAAATAAGTCTTTGCAAATATAAGAAAGTTGAAATAACTCCCTGTATCCTCTCAGAATACAATGGAGTAAAATTAGAATTCAACAGGAAAAGAAACTACATGGAGACTGACCTAACCATTGCTGAATGACCCGTGGATCATTGAAGAAATAAGGGAAGAAACTGAAAAGTTTCTAGAATCTAATAAAAATGAAAATATAACCTATCAGAATCCTTGAGGAACAACAAAGCCAATACTAAGGGGTAAGTTTATAGCTATTAATGCACACATCAAACAAACAGAGAGATCTCAAACAAATAGCCTAATGATGCATCTCAAGGTCCTAGAAAAATAAGAACATGCCAAAACTAAAATCACCAGATGGAAAAATTAACAAAAATTAGTGCAAAAATTAATGGAGTGGAGACAAAAAAAGCCCATATAAGCAATCAATGTAAGAGAAAGTTGGTTCTTTGAAGAGACAAATAAGATTGAAAAACCCTTAGCCAATTTGACTAGAAGAATGGAAAAGACTCAAATCAATACAATTAGAGGAGAAAAAGAGGGGATATTCCAAAAAAAAATGAAATTCAGAGGATCATGAAGGAATACTTTGAAAACCTACATTCAAATAAAGTAGAAAGTCCAGAAGAATTGGATTAATTGATGCATTTAACCTACTGAAATTAAAGCAAGAGGAAATCAGCTAAATATATCTATAACAACCAATGAGACTGAAGAAGTAATAAATAATCTATTTACAAAGAAAAGCTCAGAACCTGATGTATTCACTGCTGAATTCTACCAGACTTCTAAAGAAGAAATACGAATACTCCTCTAACTTTTCCAGAAAGTAGAAAGGGAAGGAACACTATGAAATGCATTCTCTGAAGCCAGTATTTCACTCATTCCAAAACCAGACACGGACACAAAAAAAATTGAATTACAGGCCAATAACTTTAATGGAGATACATGTAAAAATTCTCAATAACACCCTTGCAAACTGAATTCAACAGCTACTTCTCTAAACACAAACATGCAGGGCAATGGGTCAAGAGGTAAAGCAGGTTAGGACACAGTCAGCATAGTTTGCCCACTCCCAAGACTCACCCGTGCCCATCTTCCATGTATTGGAGAATCAGTTTCTTCTTTGCTCCAGGTCATCTGCAGCAAGGTTTACTCTCTCTCCCCCAACCTCCAAGCTGGTGCTCTGTTTGCAAAGTGATCACCAATGCACAGGGGCTGTCCCTGGCCACACAAGTATTTGGTTGGTCCAGGGCTAGAAAAGGTCAAGTCCCACTCCACAGTGTCTACCCGTTCCTACAGCTGGCACTGGATGGGTAGGGACTCAGGACCCAGGACCACTGTAAGCTCCATCAAAGTAAAGATTTCCCTTTATTTCTTTTAGATATATTGAAAATTTGATATTTCTTGATTTCCTCTGATTTCTAACTCATTTATTTTACTGTTGTCCTCCTTTATAAATTATGTGCCTTTCTTTGTAGTCGTGAACCAGAAGTTTTAATTCAGGCTTATGGAGATTCAGAATGTGTATTTTTTCTTCTTTTTATTTTTTATTTTTTACAATACCGAGGATTGAACTTAGGGCTCTTGCATGCTAGGCAGGCATTATATAGGTTGATCCACTCGTCCAGACCCTTTTGAAGGGTTATTTTGAAGATAGGGTCTCACTATTTGCCCAGGCCAGCCTGGACCATGTCTCCTGTTTCATGGTTTCTGCCATGGTTGGGATGACAGGAGCACATCACCACATCCACCTTTTTATTCAGTTGAGAGGGGATCTTGCAAAGGTTTCTCTTGCCCAGGTTGGCCTGGAACCATGATCCTCCTGATTGCAGGCTGCCATGTATCTTGGGTTACAGGGGAGGCCACTGTACCCAGCTATTGTTTGATATGGGACCTCACCAACTTAAGCCCAGACTAGTCACAAACCATGATCTTCCTGATCTCAGCATCTCAAGTAGCCAGGACTGTGGACTTGATTCGCTGGCACGTAGCTTTGTTTTTTCTTTGTTGTTGTTATTTTCTTTGTTTTTTCCGGTACTGAGGTTTGAACTCAGAGCCTCACACTCAGTAGGCAAATGTCCTAATACTTGAGCCGTGTCCCCAGCTCTCCAGCCCCTTTTACTTTACTGTTTTGTTGTTTCCCAGGCTGGCCTTAGACCATGATTTTTCCACCCTTATGCCTTGCACATAGCTAGGATTAAATTTGTGAACTATCACACCAGGCTTGTTATTTGACAGGGTGTCAGTATTTTTTTTCATCTGGGCTGGCCTCAAACACTGATTCCTCCTGCCTCTACTTCCAAAATAACTGGGATTATAGGTATGAACCACCACACCCAGCCTATTGTGAACAAATTTCTAATCTTGCATTTGTCTTCTCTTCCAGCAAATTGAAATACAAATCATAAGCCTAAGAAACCTCATCACTTCCCCTAAGTAAATGGAGAACTTTTTTAAAAAATAATTTAAGTGTCTGATGCTATTCACTGTAATTTTGCAGGGGATAATTTTTAGATTGTTGTTACTCTTTTTCCTTATTAGAATATTTTATGCTATAAATAGATGATAAGTTTACAAATATTTTCCTACAACTACCAAGGTCATAAAGTGGCTTGTTTTCTATATATTTTTTCCTGTTACTGTGGTGGATTATTTCTATTGATTTTTAACATGTTCTTGGAAAATTTTAAACATGTATGAAACTAAAGAGAGTGAATGGTTCAATATAACCTCATGGGACCTTCATCCCGTTTCAACTCTTGCCAATAAAGAGGCCATGCTGTTTTACCTGTAATCACTGTTTTCCAATAATTGTTTGAATTCCTCCCCAACTCAATTTTATAAATGAAAATACACTAATAATAATGACATACTAGTTTGAACAATGATTCCTCAGATGTTTTGTAACTCCTTCAGTACATTAAGAATATTTAAAACTTTTTATTTTATGTAGAATGCGCCACATTTTGTATCTTTTTAAATTTTTTGGTTGAAAATATGATTTTTGAGACAAAGACAATTACTGTGAAGTGCTACTTAGCCATAAAGATTGAAGATATTCAACTTATTTTGATAAAAATAAGTAATTAATGGCTGTTGTTTTATACTTCTTAATATGGTACATTATATGCCTAGGATGTTTGGTTATCCCCAGTTTTAAAATCATGATTATCTTTTTCATACAATTTGTATTATTTAGATATTTTAGAGTAATAGTCATAACTTTGAACTACAAATAAATACTTTTTGCCATGTTTCAGGCACTATCAGTAAAAAAGAAAATAGAGAAAAATGGATCTTAAATGTGAATTTTTTCAGATAAATTCCAAAATATTTTAGTGAATTAGATTACTTTAGTATTGACCCAGTTTTTTAAATTTTATTTTTGAAACTGAGATGGAAATCTTCATTTTTCTTGAACAGAAATGTTAAGACAGTCTGAATTTCATAGCCAGAAACAAAATTTCTATATTGCTTTTCTTTACATTTATTTTGATTCTATTTCTGTTGGATTGCTGGTTTTTCTTCATTTTTGATTTGTGAAAACTACTTTTGGTTTAGAAGTAATGTCTTTGCTTTTGTTACTAATTACATTGATTTTTTTAGGGTTTTCATCTGTCAATTCTGCATAAAGTGTTTTGTTTTGAGAAAGCAATTTAATATCTTGTCTGATTTTTTCTTTAATCTTTATTTCATAGGAAGATGACAGTGGGTCTCTGGCAGTTCTGGTAGAGACATTACCTGGCATTACCCTGGTTGACTGAAGACAATGGCCACAGGTTCTTTCTTTCTCTGAACAGTAGGGATGCTACAAGAATTAAATGAGCAATGTGCACGAGGCCCTAATAGCAGTGCCTGGACATAACAATTACTTCATAGTGCTAAACACGGCTGTGAGCACACACGACCTAACCCACATCCATCTGTGGAGGGGAAGCTGCAGTGTCTCCAGGGAAAAATGGTGACCGAGCTTTGGATTTCTGTACTTCCCCAGTCACAGTTCTGTTCTCCGCAATGTTACCAATCATATAAGCGATCCACACTTTGACAAGTATTCAATTATTCTGTACATTTAATTAATTTTCTGTACATATTAATAGAGACATCAAAAATCACCCATAATGTATCCATGTTATGGATTTATACAGCACAGATCTTCAGGGCAACTTAAAAGTCAGTTAAAATAGTCCAGCTTTTGCTGGGCATGCTAGGTCATGACTTCAATCCATGCACTCGGGAGGTTGAGGCAGGAGGTTCATGAGATTGAGGCTCACTTGGAGTACATAGTGAAACCCTCTTTCACAATATACACATAACAAAAAAGCTCGACTTTTGACTTAACTGGTCCCTCATTTCTCCAACATTACCTTGTCCTCACTTGGATCCTCTGTCAAGATTCTGTTCCTGGAAATCAACCTAACAATATGTCCCATCTACCTGGTCCTCAAGATCCCCCCATACAGAATGGGCACAAAACTCACATCTGGAGACAATGAAACCTTGGATGGTGTTGGCATCAGTGTAAGCAAGCACTTGTGAAACCATATCCCCTAAAATGGCAGCACCCACCAAGGGCCAGCGGTCCCTGATGTTATCTTTGATTGCTCCTCAATGGAAACTGTTGAACTCTGAGAAAGCCTAAAAGGCAAAGGAGAAGGAAGTGAGGTATTACAGAGCCTTGCCCATCACAAACACTCCTATCTGTCACCACAGAAGCAAGAGAATTCTTTTTTTTTTTTTTCATTTTTCTTTTATTATTCATATGTGCATACAAGGCTTGGTTCATTTCTCCCCCCTGCCCCCACCCCCTCCCTTACCACCCACTCCACCCCCTCCCGCTCCCCCCCCTCAATACCCAGCAGAAACTATTTTGCCCTTATCTCTAATTTTGTTGTAGAGAGAGTATAAGCAATAATAGGAAGGAACAAGGGGTTTGAAGCAAGAGAATTCTTGTCTTCATTGTCCATTTTCTTGAAAATGTCCAGATTATTAAAATCTGAGAATCTCAGTGTCAATATCAACTTAATGTGGATGCAGCAGTTAATCTGTGGCAGGCATCACACTTCTGGTAAAAATGTCTTATTTGAGAATCAACTTGTATACCAAATGCAGATTATGGGTGGCTGCATTTGGTGTACAAGGCAATAGGAACACAGAGGGTTTCTCAAAATGAGGTAAAGAGATACAGCTTGGCAATATTTGAACTTACATTTCACCACACATTAGCTAAATGAATGATTTATGAGCTTAAATGGACTTTCTTATTAACAGTTTTTGAATAAGGTTGATAATGGGCATATTAAATATGCAAAAGTTAAATCATCAAAGAGATAAGATTGTTATAATGCATTTTTAAGAGGGGAAAGACCAGTCATTGATCCTGAGAGAAATCATTTGATGTCACCAATGACAAGCAATTTGCTGTCAAATCACTTAAAAGTAAGTGCATTTTCACATATCAAATTGTAACACAATAAAGTATCTAATTATAGACATTTGTCTCAAATATTCATTCTGACAATTTATTTTTCAAACTCCAAATAATTTAGGAATCACTATATTGATTTAATGTGAAATTTGCTCTAGCATTTCCAACTTGATAAGCAGTTTTATCACAAAGCTTTTCTTGTTCAATAAATAAATTTGTATATGTAACTAGATATATTTACACAAATTTACATCACTTTTTTTCATTTTGAATACTCTCACTATCTATATCATCATTTATTCAGCTATTCCCCAATGATAGTTATTAATTTGCTTATATTTTTGCTATACAAATGTTTTGAGGCACAGATCCTTTAGTATGTGTGCTGATTTTTATATGGAAGAGATTCCCAGGAATAGAATTGTTGATTTGAAACAACGTGATTTTAACTGTAAATTGAATTACTAAAGAGCTATTTAAAAAGTGGAACGATTTACACTTCCAACACTGTATCAGAGTACAATGGCGTCACTGTCCCCTGGGCAATGTTATCCTTTCTCATTGTTGTCAATCAGAGCAGTGGGAATTAGTACCTCATTATTATTTTAATTTACATTTCTCTGATTAACTTGGAGTTAGAATATTGTTACATAGTTATTCACAAAGGTAACTTAGTAGGCTGCAATCCCTGTACTTTCTCTTAAAAATAAGCCCCATGAAACTTATTTTCTTCCCTACACTTATCTATGTGACGTAATTTGAGCCAGTCACCAACTCATTAAGTAATCTTTTTTTTTTTTATTCATATGTGCATACAAGGCTTGGGTCATTTCTCCCCCCTGCCCCCACCCCCTCCCTTACCACCCACTCCGCCCCCTACCTCTCCCCTCCATCCCCTCAATACCCAGCAGAAACTATTTTGCCCTTATTTCTAATTTTGTTGTAGAGAGAGTAATCTTTTTCTGTAGTTTAAAACTTCCAGGAAAAACTTTGGTGTAGTATGCTGATGCTGACATTATGAATCCTCCTTTCTCTTTCTCTCTTTTCCTTTCCTTCCTTCCTTCCTTCCTTCCTTCTTTCTTTCCTTCCATCCTCTTTCCTTTTTTCTTCCTTTTATTATTTGTAATTTTCCTTCTGTTCTATTATTTTCATCTGCCTATATTTTTCTTCTCTCTCTCAATTCTACACATTTAATGAATCCTTAAGACTAGATACTATGTTAAAAGCAAAAAATCTCTTTATTAATTGCAGTTTTCTGTAACTTAAATAATTATCTCTTCATATCTGAGTAAGAGGGGTAAGAGATCTTTGGGGGGAAATAATTGATTATAAAATAAAACACAAACACAAAACTTGCTTTTTTCCTGGAGTCATGAAAAATTCCTTTCTTATTTTAGCACCATAGAATATAGCAGACTTGGGGCAGGCTGAAAAGCAATAGCTTCTGGCCCTCAAGAGATAATTGAGACACTTTACAAGAAACTTAACTGTTTCAACATAATATTGAAAGTCTTATTCAGAGAAATAAGTCAAGATAAACATATAAAGGGCCTCCAAATTAGAGAGAAGTTAAATTATCCCTGCTTACAGATGATATGACTGTATAAATCGAAAAGTATAAACTCATCAAAATGAGCTCACTAAGGTTGCAAAATACGAGGTCAACTTACAAAAACATAACCAGTAGCATTTTTATAGACCAATAACAAAATTGTTGAGAAAAAAATCATTACTATTTGCAATAGCTGTAAAATACCTTGGAATAAATATAATCAAATCAGTAAATAATGTCTATAATAAACATCACAAAATATGAATTAAAGAAATTGAGGAGCACATACATGTGCATGTGTGTGTGTAAGTCACATGAGCTTCATGCTTACAAATTGAAAGAATTAATATTGTTAAAGTGTCCTTACTACTCAGTACAACCCTTAGACTCAATGCAACTCCTATTAAAATACCAATGGAATCCTTCATAGAAATAGAAAAGTATTTGCAATGCATATAGCAGCACAGAATGGCCCATAATAACCAAAGAAATCCTAAGAAAAAAATCAAAGCTGGAGGCATTAAAAAACTTGACCTCAAAGCATACTTACAAAGCCATAGTAAGCAAAGCAACATGGTTCTCAAATAAAAACATTCACATGAGCTGTGGACCTGAATAGAAGACTCAGAAATAAATCCAGGCAACCACAATTGTTTACAAAGGTGGCAAGAACATACTTCAAGAAAAGGAAGTCTCTTCAATTATAGTCCTGGATATCCACATGCAGAAAAATTAAACATTATAAAAATAAGCTAAAAATGGATTACAGAATTAAATGTAAGACACAAAACTATTAAACCAGTAGAAAAAAACAAGGAGCCTATTTCAGGACATTAGACTGGGCAAAGATTCTTTGGATACAACCACAAAAGCTCAGGGAACAAAAGAAAAAAAAAGAGACAAATGGGATTGTGTCAAACTGAAAAACTTTTGCACAGCATAGAAAGCAGAGTGGAGAGATAAATACATGCCCCTAGCATCAGTCCATAACCGATCTTCCCATATTTGCAGAAGTCTAAACAAATCAGCGATTAAGACACAGTATCTGCTTCCCATAACCTTGCTCAGACTCTCTTGAAATATCTTTCACTCATTAACTCATGTGGAGTTTCATTTGATAGAGCCAATTTATTCAACAATTGGAGGAAAAATGAGATGTACACATGGTGGGGGGCAGGGATTGGAAATAGCCCTCACTGAATTCACAACCACAAGTCATGAAACAGATGATCTCCTGAGATCTAGGATTGCTTGAATGGTTAAGGAAGCAGAAAAGTTTTATTTGAGTCCACAGACAAGGTTATCTGGAAGCATGGAGGCATGGATCTGTTTCAGAACTCGCCTTCCTCTGCAGCCACTGGACATCAGGTTCCTTTTTGGTACAGGATTCTTTCCTGGTCTAGACTGGATACTTCTCAAGAATGGGGAACCTCCCCTATCATCTCTGCATCCTCATTACCTGTGTCTTTGTACTGCAACATACTGATGTTTAATAAGTGAAGTTGAAATGAACTCAACGACTGAGCACGTTTAGATAGAAGGAAGGAGCTGCAGAAATAAATGTAAATCCTTACAAGACAAATTCTAATGACTCAGTGCTTCTCTCTAGCAAGTAAAGCATTAAGGTTTTCTCTAAGGCAGGAAGTAACATGATAGATCAGAATTTTAGGGAAAACTCACTCAACAGATTGGCACAAAAAGAAGATGTCTCCTTGTTTGTAGGACATGATCTACGTAAATATTTCCACTCTCCCTGCAGCTTCTTTGAATCCTTCAGTAAAGAATCTACTGAGTTTTCATTACAAGTGGTAAATTAATCCAGATAGGTGGAGATGTAACCACTTTCAAGGAAAAATGCATTTGATCTGGACAATTTAGATTGTTACCTGATAAAATATAGCTGATATCTCTTCTTTATGTCAGCATAAAAATAAGCTGAATGCAAGTTTGAATTATTATTAAAGTGATTCCGTTAAAGGATTTAATATTGATTTAGCTTGAAATAGTTGTCATTCTGAACATTGTTTCATTAAAATAGAATGGTTCCCCTGTCAAACTCAATAATTTTAATCAAAAACTGTATTTTCTTTAATCATGCGTATATGCATGTGTATGTGTATAAACATGTGTGTATATATATATAAATATATATATATTCTTGAGGGTACCTATTTTTGGAAATTAGAAGTTCTAGTAAATAGAATAGAAATGTTCCTTCACTAGGAAATTTTCTATAATTAGAATAGCATTGTCTTAAGTAATAGACAATAAACATTAATGACAAATTATAAGAGAAAAAAATTTTAAATTGTAATTCTTTTTGCAAGTGACTTTTTTTCAAGTTAAATCAGATGATATCAAAATAGTTTTTTAGAAACTTCTAGAAATAGTTTCACAGTTCTCTATCATGAGGAATAGAAACAGAATTTCTTGAAGAGCTGCAAAGTAACATCACTTTTATGATGAGTTTATATGCCTTATCATCCATAATTAAATATTTCATATAATCAAGAAATGATGACAATTAAAAATGATGTTTAAATGGCTAAAGTTTTAAAAATAAGTGTATGAAGTTCTAAAAGACTGATATTTTCTATGTCAAAAGATTTGTTTATTATTTGGAATTTAGATTGCACTTATTTTCAGAAGTATTTTTATAAATATTAAGTATATTCCCAATCAGGTCCATTTAACCTATGGTGTAATTTTAAAGTATGAACTTTCTTAGCTTGACTTTGAACTGTGGAAGCATGAAGCATGTAAGAGCAAGCAGTAAGGGAAGAAACATAGTCACGAGCTTCCATTTTGCTTAATTTTATCTTTCCTTCATAGGTTATAGTGGTAGACTAAGGTCCCATCTGAAATCTAAGTTTTTTTCTTATTCAGTAAGGTAAGTAATATGCATTACAGAGCTAGTAAGCAAGCCAGCAATTGTGTGTGTAACTTCATAGTCATCTTAACATAAAATAATGTTCTTCCAGATTTCCTGCAGCCATTAGAAAATTTCTCTGTGATGAGAAAAAAACTGGTAAAAGTAGGGAACAAAAATATTGTCTAAATCCAGACTGCATGTTTCTTTAACTTTAAACTCTACACATGTAATTATTTTATACTTATTTCCTGCTAGTCATCACAACTCACCAATTGCCTCTTTGATTCCATGTCATACTATGAATAAAGAAGCAACTTGTAGCTTTGTATTATCATTATTTATAATCTGTTAATTGACTATTCACCTCTCCATAACACTGATGGTAATTATATAGCCATTATACATAATGATTCTATACACACAACATATATACATATGTATTCATACATGTACATACATGTATATACTTAAGTAAAACAATACAGAATTGTGTTTTTATGAAAATAGTCCCCAAATACTTGAAGTGAACATAAGAGCAAAATGAAAACAGCTGAACATTGTGGGGAGATGTTTTTACTAAGGGAAGATCTGCATTTAGATAAGCCATAATTTTCTGACAGTCTCACTCACAGATTCAACATTCTTAGGAATCTTGGTTTTGCATTTCACATGGATGACATGTGAGCCTGCTGCTTGCACATGTAAGCATGAGATGTGTGCTCTGTTCTAGTGGTCTTGGGGATGAGCAAAGAGCAGATGGGACAGTTTTAGTGAAAACTAACTAGCATACTTTCCCAGTTATGCATCTCCTGTAACTCACAAAAGGAGTCTTGCCCATCCAGGTGAGAAAACTCATTATCAAAGTCAAAGTGTGTGGATGTCTTTCTGCGAGTTCCCCTGGCTGGAGCTACCCTGAGCAAAGACCTGAGGAAGTCTCCCTCAGCTTGTTTCAAACAGTAAATGCTGAAGTCCATCACCATGGTGGATGGCCTTTGTGCACTTGGAAACTTATTAGCACATTTTATTCGTGTACCATCAAAAGGCACCAAGTACCAAGTCAGAGCCAGAGGCATTTGCAGCTGGAGTTGTGTTTTTTGTTGAAAAGCAGTTTTATGTCCAGAAAATTCTACAGGGAACCTGGACGAAGCATCACACCTGGCAGATAGCTTTATTCTTTTATTTCTTGTTAATCTCTACCTCCAAACTCCTCATCCCACTGAGAGAAGTACAACGTAATTTCTCCTATATTTAGTGTAAAAAAAGGATAAGTTCAAACTCAGGAAACCAGCAGCTTCATTCCATCTCTGTCACTATCCAGTGGTGTCACGTGTCAGACAATTTCCTTCAGTTTTCTGTACTTGATATGACTATGAAGATTTCAGTTCTTGGATTAAAATGAGGCAAGAATCAACCATGAGAGTTACAGCAGAAAATCAGTGAAGAATATATTCCAGAGAAAACCTATTGATTGGTGGATCTCTACCTACCCAGCTTTCTAGGCTGCTTTCTGTTACCTCTCCCATCACCCAGCTTGCTGTCTTCTCCCTCATGTGATGGCATCAGGTTCTCCTGAGATTGTCACCTCAGTCCCAAGAAGAGGTGTTACTGTCCACCGTAGAGCAAAAATTTCTCTTCAAAGTATCTGCCCTCTGCTATGTTATTCTTCCTTCAAATTCACCAGTTCCCCCCATATTTTTTTTCATTGTGCTAGCTTTGGCTTATTTAAGAAATTCAGAAGAACATGAAATATGCTACCATCCTTGATTCCAGGATCCCAAATTACTCTCGGAAGAACTTATCTGAATTATCAGTCTACAAGCACATAAAGTTTAACATTATTTAATTTCTTGATTTTATTCTAATATTACATCATAGCCATCATGTATTACACCAATTATAGCTGAGTATATAAATTTACCTTCTTCTGAATGACTGTGCTATTTTTTCATTATACTGATTTTTTTACAGCTACTTATCTATGAAATTCTAGCAGGATTTTGCATTGTCTAAAATCTTTTACTATGACTGTGTTTCAAAACTGAAATACACTTAAATACATACACATATTTGGACAAATTCTTCAGAAAGTATTTCTGATCAAAATTCATGTGTATTTTCATTATTTTCTCTCAATTACATTTTTTAATTTGGTAATTGAAGATGTGGCATGTTGCTGAAAACTATAGTCACAGCAGAGATGAAAATATATCACTGCTTAATGGTAACAATTATAACTATGTAACTCTTTAAATCCCAACTTCACAATTCAATAGCTGTATGATTCAAGTGTATATATTTAAATGCCCTTGCTTTATTTGCCTCACTTATTAAATAGACACTTGTAATAATGTTAGTCTGGTGCGTTCTTTTTAGTATTTAATGAGACAGTACTTGTGAAAAATGTTTAGGATTTTACCCAATATTTAATGAGTCCTCAGCAAAGGTTAATAGCAACCACCACAGTCATCACTGTCCTGTGTTCATCTGTACCACACCCTAACTGGCTGTCCAGACATGCCTAACAACTTTATTTAATTTATAAGTGTACCTTGATGTTGTCAAATAGTAGTTTTGATTTAGAACCTGGAGCTGGAGGAAGTTTTATATTAAGTTGTATATCTATGGTGTGCAAACCATGGAAGCATATGGCTCCTAATTAGGCTTGATCATGATAAAGGATGACTGTTTAAGAGGTCAGTTTGCATCCCTCTAGAGGGAGTACTACTTCATAAATACAGGAAAAGCATAACTTGCTAAGACATGGCAATAAGCAGAGGCTCTGTAAAGTCTGCATCTCACTACTGACAGTGTTTAAAATGCTGGCATTGCTACTAAACCACAATTGTAGAACTGCCAGAAGATTCCATCACTGACAACAAAGTGAAATATTGATACAGTAATTAGTTTTCTGCACCATATGTTCTGATATTTGCATATGGTTATTATGCAGCATGGATTCCTGGGTAGATGATTAGGAGAGCAAGAATAACAGCAAGATATAAGGTTTTGCTGGAATGAACCATAGCCTTCTCCAGTGTGAGCTAAAGACATGCAGGTTAATTTCCTATAGCATCAGTCATCTTTGATGTAGTACATGGATTTTCAAAGAGTATAAGGACCTGGCAAGGAAGATGCAAGGGACAGCCTTGTCTCTTTCCTGTGCCTTCTTTCCATTCCACCCTTATTCTCAGCTTAGTTGATAGTTGTTCTGTGATTGATAATGACACAACCATCTACACCAAGGGATTGTTGATAATTCCTCAACACTGAAGCGAAAGGAAGACCATAAATCATTCCTGCCATCTGATATATAGCAGTGTTTCTCATTTTTATAAATACTTGATGATGTAAGTATGTAATAGATGATAAAACACCATGAATTACTGTAGATGTTGCTTTTAAAATGTCTTCCTCTCTAGAGCTCTTGACTGACCAATAAGAAGTCGGGAACTGAAGAATTCCCTTCACTCCACCCTGATTCTACAGCTTCTCTTTACAGTAAAGAAATGAACAAAGAAATTAAGTAGCAATTCAGCATAAGAAGGGAAATGGCATTTAAGAAAAAGGGAAAAATCAAATTGCATTTTGTCTTCTCAAGCACTTCACTTATTAAAACCTGCTATGTAGGTCATTCTTAGGGACCCACATTATAATATTATCTAAAAACATAAATGTCAGATTATACTCTCTGCAGGTAGACTCTTCTCTTTTTCTCTTTAAGAAATATAGAATGACAAAGAGACAGCTTATCTCCCAACTGCAGCATCACAGCTATTTAACTGGAACCAGGAAGCCTCTTCGAGAGGAAGCCGTGAACATGGATCTTAAACTTCTGAAAATGTGAATGGGTTATTGTGTTTCCTAAATATGTTTATACTATAAAATATTCATTCAGTTATTGTATTAGAAACACCTAAATTCTCTTTAGAGATGGGGATGGAGACCAGGTATGGGTGAACATTAAGTCAGAGAGAAGGTTGATGTCAGTCCTTAGGGGACACCTGAGATTTGGTGGAATTGACTCCTGGACATAGAACGAGGACTTCTAAGGCTGCCTCACAGAAAACACATCTATGCTCCCATAAATATAAGACAGTTGCTACCTGTCACAGGGCCTAGAGAACATATGGCCTAGAGATAGCAACTTTCTGTGTCACACATAGGGGCATTCAGGTTCAATAGAAAGGGATTATTGTGACACAATAATTGTTTCAGTCCAGAGTTAGATCGAGATTTTGATCTTTTCTATCAAATTCTTTCTTATTTTTCTTGAATGAGGTGTCTAATTCTTGGTGATGGTTTCTTCTATTAAAGTGAGTCTCAGGATCACAGAATGTATTATCTCAAATGCTATTTAGCCAATCACTAAAAGTTGGCATATTGAAGCAATCCACGTGTCTCAGCAGTTCCATGGGTTAGGAGTCTGGGCATAGCTGAAGTGGTTCCCACTGGACAGCATCTAGGTCATGGCCAGGGCTGTGAACTGATATGAGGCTCAACTGTGGAAGGACTCGCTTCCATTCTTCCCAAGGATGTGGGAAGAAATTATTTCCATGTGGCCATAGTATCCATGTCAGCTTCCTTCCCCAAAGCCAGCCAGAGAGAGAATGAACCTGCTAACAATAGAGAGTCATCATAATGTAAACGCATCACACTACTCTAATGACTAGAGGTAAGTCAAGATCCCACCCATACTCCAGAGTTGCGGATTACACAAGAGCTTGAACACCAGAAAGCAGCTACAATTCAGGCCTTATTAAAATCTGCACATCATAAGGATCTATAAATCTATTAGGAGAATGGTAGAGTTCTGAAGAGAGATATTACATATGATTTAATGGAGAAAATATGACAATGGTGGGAAAGACTTTGATTCTCACTCAGAAGAGAGAAGCATTAAATAATGATTGCTGTCATTGTATGACTTAGTGTACCAGAAGAAGGAAAGTGATGGATTAACTTTGAAATCTATGATTAGCCTGTTATGGACTGAATGGGTGTGATCCTCCCAAATTCATATACTGATGTTCTTAACCCACCAATGTGATGATATTTGGTGATGTGTCCTCCTCCGGGAGGAAGTTAGATTTACATTGTATTTGGTTCCCTATGGGTGAATCAATATTCGCTTAAGAAGAGGAAGAGAACCCAGTGTGCTCTTGTTTTCATCTATCTGAGGACACAGCAGGAAAGATGGAGGCTCTCTGAAAGGATGGAGACACTGTCTCCAGACACAGGTGGCAGGTTGATCTGACTTTCAGAATTCAGAACATGATAAATAAATAGCTGTTGTTTAAGTCACCCAGTCTCTATTGTTTATATGGTAGCCTATACTGACTAATAAACAGCTTATATGTTTTTCTTCTGTGTTATCAACATTTGAGTAAGGCTGGGTGCCAGTGGCTTACTCCTGTAATCGTAGCTACTGAGGAGGCAGAGATCAAAAAGATTGCAGTTCAAAGTTAGCTGGGGCAAACAGTATGTGAGACCTGATCTTGTAAAACCCCATCACTAAAAACATCTGGTGGCTTGAGTGCCTCAAGACTTAGGCCCCGAGTTCAAACCCAGTACCACAAAAAAAATTGGATTAAAATCTTGTTACTGTTTGTTTGTATAAAAATTGTTGAACCAAATTTTAGCTATCATTTAATCTAAAGTGGTAGATTTAAATAATCTAGGAAATGATTTTCTCTAAAAGTGTTTTTAAATTGAGAAAAAGTTATACCCATAGAACAATTTATTTTGGTTGCATTTTCCCTTGCATGTATCAAAACTGTGAAGGTGAATGAGTGGGTGCAATCCCCTCCAGAAAGCCACACGCAGTGCATGTTCGAAAGGCACACATGTACTGCATGCGAAAATACACACTAAGGTGAGAACATGCACAGGAGATATAGGGAAAGGGAAGGAAACCTAAAACCTGAATGTGGTTGATGTGCTCAAGGTAGAGGAGTGAATAACATAATCTTAAACTGGCAGAGGCCACTATGGGAAGAAGACCAGGAAGTAGTGAAGAGGTCTGGTAGAGATGAACCAGTGTGGGTTGCAATACACTTGTGCGTGAAAGCAACACTAGGAATCTCTCTGTATAGCTATTTTTACCTCAAACTAGCAAAAATGCTCTGTCTTTCTTATTATCTCTTATGTTTTCTCTTCAACAAAATCAGAGAACAAAGTGCAGGACAGGTTCTGCCCGGAAGTAGCCCAAATAATGTATACACATATAAGTAAATGGAAAAGCAATAAAATAAAATATCCAGTCTGCACAGTCATGTCAGCCGCAGATTTAAATAACAAAAAGTGGTAAGAGAGTAATATGCACTAAAATGTAAAGTAACAAGGGATTTATTATATTACCACTGAGTAGGCTTAAATTTGTATGTATGTCCACTTATTTCTCTCTACTTGAATTAAATGATTGCCCACTGCATTCAAACCCTGAAAATGGTTTGGAAGGATATACAAAAACCAGATCTGGCCTAGTTTACAATCACCAGGGTCTAAGGACTGTTACAACATTCAAATTAACATGTTTATCTTGTACTGATTTTCTTTTTTTTTTTTTTTTTTAGGTAAACAATTCCATTTATTTTTTGTTGTTGTTGTTGTTCATTTAGTCACATGTGCATACATTGTTTGGGTCATTTCTCCACTCTGTCCCCCTCTCCCACCTTTTCCTCCTTCCCCCCCTCAGTTCCAGGCAGGTCCTGTTCTGCCTTTATCACTGATTTTGTTGAAGAAAAGACACAAGCATAATAAGGAAGACAAAGCATTTTGCTAGTTGAGTTAAGGATAGCTACACAGAGAGATTCCTACTATTGCTTTCGTGTACCCATGTGTTATCACCCATGTTGATTCAACTCTAACTGATCATTGCATTGGTTCCTGATCCCCTACTTGTACTGATTGTCTTAACATAAGCTTGCAAACTTGTCTAAAAAACAGGTAGTCTTTACATCTCAAAGAAACAAAGGTAAACAATATTCCCTCACCAGAGTAAAATTATCTTCAATGTACCAGATTGGGTGTGGCTCACACGAGGTCTCATGGGAAGAAACTCACAGGAAATCAGTGCTACTTTACAGTTTTGGACTATTAACACACTGAATGGAGGGCATTTTTCTGGATCCAGGGATCTTAATCTTTATGGTTCAGACTCTTGAACTTTTCATTCAAATATATAAATGGTATCCAAAAAATGTGTGTATAAAAAATGGAGATCACCATGCTAAGGAAATAAACCAGTCACACCAAGATAAGTATCTTACGTTTTCTCTTTTTGTGGAATCTAGGAGAAACTTAGGAAAAACTACAAAAGGTCATGAAAGTTAAAGGGTGATTACTAAGGTGGTGGAAGGGAAGGGAATAAAAGGAGAGAGAGAGAAAGAAGGAAGAGTAGCAGAGAGGTGAGTATGAGCCAAGTATACCTGCACAGAAATGCCATGATGAAACCACTTCCTGTGTACAATTTAATGCATACCAATTTGTTAAAAGTGAATCACACACATCAAAAACTAAAGATACCTTAAGATGCATATATAGGCACTTAGAAGCAGTTAGAAACTGCTTGTCCAGATAAAAGAAAATCTACAACTGTGCAGTGCTCTGATCCTTGTGTTCCCTGTGAAAATGAACATTTAAAACAAGTGGGAAAAGAAAGATATTAACTATAGTTTGGCTCTTACCTGAAAATACTTATGAAACCAGTAAGATTTGGACATTTGAGAATACAGACCAATGTGTGGTTAGATAAACCTGGTGCTAGTGAAATGTCACTATCATATATTCCTTCCTGGAAACTAAAACGAATTTTACCAACAAAAGTGCAGCCATGACATAACGCTGGATGAAGGAAGAGCTTTTAGCAAGTTAAAAGTAGTTTTCATTGAATAATAACAGGAACAGTAAAATAAGGAAAGTCACATAAGCCTTATGCTCATCATATAAAATCATGGTGGAATTAATGATCTAAGTGGCTGAAAGTTCTAACAGTTTGATTTAAATTTTAAAAAATAACATCTTTTTAACCTAGGAAGGCTTAGAAGCCCTATTGTCTCCAGATTTCATAGATCTGAACCAAAATAATTATAGTCCCAAATGTATGAGACATTATCCAAAACTACTATAAATGAAAGAAATATAGTAAAGATAGCCTACAGATAAATTACTATTGAATATATTCAGACCACTCATGCAAAATACTAACGTAGTTAAAACCTGCTAAGTTTGTGCACACACACACACGCACACACATTTTTTCAGATATTAACTAGCATATTTTATAGTGTTCACCATATTACATAACTGATAGTTTTCTTAATCAAGTGAATTTTGTCTGATAGTTTTCTTAATCAAACACATTTTTCTCTGACACACTTTCAATAAACTTGTGTGATTTCTCTAAGTATAAAATTATTTCTGTATATAACTTTCAGAAAAATAAATTGATTCCTATAATTTTCATGGACTTTTTAGCAGGAATGTTGTCTCTAGATGACAAATGATATCAGCTGATACCCAAGTCATTGTTGAAATTCTTCTCCATCATTATTCTTCATGATTGCCAGACAGCTGTCACAGTTGTGTTAAGTGGGAAAGGACAACTTACTACTTTCAGACATTGTATTTATGGTGAATCATTCTCCACCTGCATTATATCACCTGAAGAAAGAAAAATAGAAGATAGAAAACTGTGGTTTTCTCAAACCTCAGGTAGAGTCCTTAATGAACTCAATTTTTAAATCTCTTTAGAAATGGGTTCTCTTTTAATAGTCATCCTAATCAACAGTTATTATATTTTAAAAATATAATTACCTGACATAGAAAACTAAATTTAATACTAATTTTATAATATTGACTATAACCCATTGGTTAATGTTGAGACATTTTTACTAATAAAATAAGATTATATTTTATAATAATTATGTAAAAACTCCATCTACAATGCAGAAGGGACAGAAATTGTGTTGCATAATGACTTCTTTCTCAAGTGTGTCAAAGTCCCAATAACCACCAACAGATTGCCACTTAGTGATCCCCCTGGAGGCTTTGCCAAGGGCTCTCAGGCCACCAAGGCTGTTCCATTTACTATCCCTATCTTGTCAGAGAAACCCCTACAAAGGAGATGAGGTATCATCTCCACCCCTTGTTAATCTGTATTCTGAACCAAATCCATTGTTTACATATGTCTTGTGACTTCATAATGTACAAATCTGGAAACCTAACTCTTCCTAAGCTTTTCAGCTAACTTACCTAAGTAGCCCACTGGTTTACACCAGTAGTTATATCAATATAAATCTATATGAGATTGCCTTTTATGTTCTATAAGCATTTTGATTTCCTGGATAGGAACTGAGAAAAAAGAACTAGTGGGAAGATGTCATTAAATATGGATTGCTAATAAACTGGTTTAAGATGACTTCTCCTCTGTGAAGAATTCCCACTGAGAAAGCGACTTATAGTGTCTTTCATTAATCTGTGCATTTAATAACTGATTAATTTGTGCATTTAACAAAATGTGGGTGTTATGTTCCCAGGATAGAAAATTAAAAATGGGCTGCATGCTACCCTCTAGAACCCACCAGTAAATAAATAGGAGGAACAGCATTAAAACACATAATTTCTAGTAACTGGAAAGATGGTATTTATACTACTTCTTTGGAAATTTGCAGAGTCAAAATACAGTAAGCACTACACATATAGGAATGGTATTATTTACCAGGTAAGTTTTCTGGAGAATGCATAAAAGAATATATGGAATTGGGTTAGCACACTGCCTATCACATAGTAGTGAAATGTGCTCATTTCCTCCTCATCTTCCCACTGGAAGTCACTTTCCTGTCCATGTTAGAGTTCAATTATGTACAGATAACATACATCTTTTTTGCAAGCATACACAGACCATGGCCCTATTAAATTTATAGCCACAAGTCTTATTGCCAAAATCAATTAAAAGATCAAAGTCATTAAGATAAAATAGATTGTGAATTATAAAAAACACTAGCAATAAATTAAGCCCTGATTAGAAACAAAATATAACCCTACCTTAAGTAGTGCCTATATAGATCCATATAAATAAATCAACAAATAAAATGTAATGCCCAACAAATAATAATTACTAGAGTATCATACTTACAAATGAGGGTGGTGGAGTGGCTCAAGTGTTGAAGCATTTGCCTAGCAAGTGTGAGAACTTGAGTTCAAACTCCAGTACTGCACAAAAACATAAATAAAATAAAACAAAGAAAAAACCTAAAAGTAATATTAATAGTGATTATGATCTATTAAAAAATTAATAGGAACATATATAACAAGCTCATCATGTAGTAAGTAATTTCACATATTTACAAAGTAATACAAGCCTATAAGGTAGAACTATGACAATTTTTATTCTAAATATGACTGGTGGAGATGAGAAATAAAGCTTATTTTCTAAGATTTCACAGTCAATATCACAAGAATCAATTAACAAGGACTCTAAACTTACATGCTCTAAAATGAAACTATAAAATATTTCTAAGATCACACAACTAACAAAATGGGGAAAAATGAACTCAGAGTAACATAAAAAACAGTGATTCTCAAAATTAAATTGTTGAGCATGTAAAGGGAATAATTAATTTTGTTAAAAGTTTCTGTTCTCAGAAAGAGAAAACTGCCACAAAACTTAATGACACAAATATCACAAATATTCTGCAGGTGAATAACTACTGTGACTGTCATAAGAAAAATAATATGTAATTAATATTCATAAATTATAGCAACAGTAGCGACAGGTGTTTTAAAATGATGTCCTCTTATAAATGCAAGCACATGCATGCACACATATACAAATGTGCAGAAATTGTGCATTTGCCTAAAAGGGTTTTATTGAGCTGGGTATGTAGTTTACTATATGTATGTTCAGTATGCACAAAACCCTGGACTTAATCACCCAAAGCAGAAAAATATAGCTTAAAAAGAGCCATTCTCTCTCTCTCTCTCTCTCTCTCTCTCTCTCGCTCTCTCTCTCTCTCTCATTATTCTAAGAGACCAATGATAGACTTTGGATCTAGATGAGATGGCATAGATCTGTTTTTCCACATTCAGCCTGCTAGGCAGAACTAGAGTCCCTGAAGATAATGTAAGAGGAGTTAAGAAGACTCTGGAGGGCACTAAGGGTGATGCTAAGTGGACCAGGATTCTAGGAAGGGGGAAATCCTCCCCCCACACCAAAGAAGAAGACCCACAGAAAGTTGGCTTTCAATCCAACAGAATGCAACCCAAAGAAGCTCCTACCTACCCTAGACAATAAAAGAGGAGACTGACACCTCTGCAAGAGATCAGCAGAAAGCTCACACTAAGCTTAAGTGACTAGAGTGTAATTTCAGAATCAGCCTCTGAAACTCCACTTCTCCCTCATCTCCAACCCCCAGAGACCCTGGGGTGACAGATTCAACCCCAGAAGACTGCCTGGAAATCACTGTTGTCTCCTCTCTCACTCATCCACAACAGCACACAAACTGCAGAATTAATACATGAGCCATGAACTTTCTATGATGTGATACCTACTAAAGTTTTAAGACATGTCTAATAACATAACCTACTGAATAATTGATCACCCAAACTCCTGTGCACAACATATTCTAACTTGTGTTTCATCATGAGTGCCATAAATGAAAACAATGTGCTACCTCTCAAAGCAACAATGTTTTGATTTAATTTCATAAATTATAGCAATGTAAATTCTAATAGCATGAGATAGATGATAGATAGAAAGATGATAGATAGGTAGATAGAAGATGGAGAAAGAGAGGATGCTTCTTTTTTACTGAAGGAGAAAACACACATGTGTAAAAAGCAATGTATCTTATACACTATGCAAATGTAACATTTAGATAAACAGCTATGGAAGGATTTTTATGTACTCAAAATGATTAAGGATGATGTGAGAAGGCAATTTTTAATGTCAAACTGTCTTTACAGTAAGGAAAATAGTGAAGCAAATGGGAACTCTAAATGCCTGCTGAGACCTCATTCCAGGGCCATTCTCAATAGTGAACTTGACATCTACTCACTGATAAAATGTAAAACTCACTATCAGTTTGTTTTTCTAAGTTCTTGAAAGTGGATCGTAATAGATCTATATAAATTAAATACTTAATTATGTGACAAATATTTAATAATTAGATTTCCATACCTTCAAAGCAAAACATATGTATTTGTGTTGTGATTTGAAGTCCCGGATGCTAGATTAGTTTTCAGATGGCTTCTTGGTATAAGTATATGTGCAATGATTAAAGCCCTTACTGAGGTCACTGGAAAAGTCAGCTGTAATTTACTTAGTTGGACTTATTCCTTGTTACATATTGTTTCTTGCCATCCTTTCCTGGCTTATTTATATTTAAATGAACATTTTATATAATTACTTATATTCATAGCACATTGATTATCTTAACTTTTTTTTTAGTTTCACTACTATACTTAAATGAATTAAAGGATAATAGGTGCATATAGTCCAAGTTATTCAACAATTCATGAAAATTATTACTACATGCTAGTTATTTCCTTGAGTGCCACACACAGGATTTAATGCAGAGGAAAATAATGTTCACACCTTTCATTGGAATCACTACTAAATTCTCTAAGTTTTCTGGACACTGACTAAAAAGAATATTGTAGTGATATACCTTTTATTATTTTAGATGAAATTCACACACCTCATAATACACCTACAGAAGCAAATATTTAGAAGTCAATTTTCCCTAAGGAAGAAAGTAAAGATCAATGTATTTAGACAAAGGATCCACACATAGAGTGACTATCTGTTAATAATATGACAGTACCTTGTTCTTTTCATTCTTAATTATTCCTGTAAATTAATTCTGCCATACAATTGTTTTTAGAGGTAGTTTCTGCTTATACTTGAACACTTATGGCTTAAAAGAATTATCACTGTGTTTCATTTCAAAAATAGATAGGGAATTGGAAACTCAAATGAAAGGTAATGGTGGTGAAATACTTCAATGACTGCTACCTTAATGTCTATCGGTGTCCATGGGAGAAAACTTTGAAATGGCTTGTTAATTTCAATTACTTTATTGGTGTTGCTGTTTCATATAGTTTGTTATAAAACAATAGGTAATTACAGAAGAAATAATAAGCACTCTTAAAAGTGGAAGGGATATAATTTGACTAATTTGTAGAGAGGATGGCATACAATGTATTTAAAAAAAAATACTTTCAAGTATAATGTAAAATAAAGACAGTAGAAATGAACAAACTCCAGGGCCAACATGGCGGTGCACAACAGCAATCCCAGCTATTCTAGAAGCAAAGATAGGGAGATTGCAGTTGTACATCCCTGAGCAGTTATGGCATAAACAAACTAGCTAACTAAATAAATAAAGGTCTAAGGGCTTAGTTTAAGTGGTACAGCAGTTACTTAGCAAGAGAGTCCCTGAGTTCAATTCTCAGTACTGCAAAAAATGTGAAAGAAAACAAAGCCAAAAAAAGAAAAAGCCAAAATACTTCCTATCTTTAAGTTCATGCCATAACTATCATGAAAAAACATGTCTTTATGAAGTTCTTTCACTGGAGAAAATTTCAAACATATTGAACATATTGCAAAAATGACCTCATGCTATGAAATTTCTAAACTGGAAAGAGTAGCTGAGTTAAATCAGGGCTCATAAAAGATAAAAAATATGTATGATCCCACACAGTAGCATACCCTGCCCCAGTTTGTAGCTGAGAGGTTCTTGGGTGAAATGCATGAACAGCCACTCTCAGAAAGGCAAAACCTTAATTACTGTGGAATGCAGACGCCCAAAGCAGCACCTGCTGAGCAGCTGCACTGACCCCTGAATAGAGGCGGGAAGAAAAAACAAAAGCTAGCAGCACCAGAAGCAAAACACCAGCAGCAGCATCACAGTAATTTCCCATGAAGGTGGTACATAATCTTTTAGATTTGTACATGGGCATCCAGACACATGTATGAGTACATATATTGTAGATAAGATGAGATAATGACATTTTTGTTAATCCTATAAATATGTTGGCTTTCAATTGAAAAACTCACATTTTTTAAAAAGTATACAACCGTTTTTACTCGTGAATTCATTATTCATTGTACTATCTCTCTGCAATATTTGTAGTTGTTTTAACACATACACTACAGATTTATGACCTTGATGAAAATTTCAAAATAAGAAAAGGCTTTAAATTATCCATTTTTTCCTTAACCCTGATTTCCATGCTATCTTTATTCTAGAACAGTTTTATCTGTAGAAAGCTTCAAGCTGAGAAACATGCTTTTAATCTTGTATTTTCAAAAAGTATTAACTTCCTGTCGCGTCAATACCAGCTATGATTTTTCTCTTCAGTGAACATACTCTCCGGCTATAATGACCAAGAGAAAAATCAGACTCTCAAGAAATAAATGGTCTTGTTTTCAGAGAACAGCCTAACCACAGAGCATGGGTTAGTATAATCCAAAGTTTAAAAACTCAGAGAAATAATTGTACCTAGGAAGAAAAGAATATACGGCACAAATTTGGCCACAGAAAAGTCAGAAACTAGAAAAAATAGAAGACAAGGCACTGGCATTGAATGTTTGTGAGAAATGTTTAGAATGAACTCAGCTATTAAAACAGCTTTTATTCTTACAATTTTTGGACCATGTCATAAACCAAACATAAGACAAAAAACATATGCATTGTTGTTCAAGGGTAGTGAGCTGCTCTTGAATTTTAATGTTTGAAACTAGAAAACTGTTTTGACTTTTAATTAGTTTAGCATCAAAAGATTATTATTTTGCCGGCTGAATAAATTCCTAGAGTTACAAATTATGTTGATTCTGTATCTTAAGGTGAAATTTCTTTTACTTCTATTAAATTGATTTTAAGATTTATGTTTTATATCTACCAGAATATTATAATCCAGTGGAAAACAACGTGGTTTACTGGTGCCTACCCATGGTTATAATTTCTAGATTAAACATTCTAATACTTATTTATATGTTTAAATGTATATTAATCTAACTCTACACAACTACTATAAACCAGGGCTTTTGTTTCCCATATTTTTTTTAGTAAGGGTCCAGATTTGTCCACATTACTAAATGATTCTACAAAAATATGAAGTTCTAAATTGAGCAGAATAACTAAGCTATGAATAAAAAAATAATGATGACCTTGCACAGCAAGTATTGAGCCTTGCCGTCATTTACAAAAATTATGAGGTAGTTTTGACATAAATTTATGTAATAGGTAAACAGAGAATGTCCAGAAAAACAACCTCCAATTATTTTATGCAAATATAAAGACAATATATTTTGGGGTTAAAAACACATACAAAGAAAATGCATGGCAGTAACAATGAACATAGGGAGGAGGCCAATAGAATCCTTCTGTAAGGTCATTATAGATGTAAAAGGTATATTGGTAATACTTTTAAAATTCAACTTTCATAAACTTAGTACTTATAATCCAGTTTAGGTAATACCCTTCAAAAACATTAATCTTGGAAACCAACAACAAAAAACTAGAAAAGGACAACTGATGAACCAGAACAGAGATGGGAGGGGTCACAAAACTACTCAAAGAATTAAAAACAGTGCAAAAAAGGAGACTAGATGAATAAAAATAAATAGAATCAGATTAACAATCAAAATAGAAGATTAAAATTTAAAATGTTTTAAAGTTGAGAACCAACATCATGTTGCCTGAAACACACTTTAAATATAAAGAAGTAAATATAATAAAAGCAAAAATGAATAAAAAGATACTTCTATGCTGACTTAATTTAAAGAAAATTAGTGTGGCTGTATTAATAAAAAGTGAGTAGACCTCAGGGCAAAGAACATCATTCTGAATGAAAACACTTACTTCCTAATGACACAGGGGTGAAAGTTCTAAATGTGTATGGATGTAATGAGAGAGGTCATAAGGTATAAGAAAAAAACTGATCAAATTGTAAGGAAAACAGACAAGTCAAAAATTGGTTGTCAAATATATAGATCTTTCAATAATTGATAGACCCAGTACAGAAAAGAAAATGCTAATTTTACATAAGGATTGAACAACACTGTCAAATTGAGCCAATTAGCATTTATAGAACACTTTTGCTCAACAGCAAAATACACATTATTTTCAAATACACCAGGAAGAGGAATCACTATAAAACATTCCTCATCATAAAATAAATCTCAATAAATGTAAAAGGGTTCATGTCATACAAAGTCTGTTGTTTTGACCATAATAAGACTGAATTTTAAGTCAATTACAGAAAAAGTAGCTGACAGAATCTCCAAATGTTCAAAATGAAATAAAACATTTTGGAATCAACCTGTGGGTCAAATAATACCGCAAATGAATTTAAAAGCAATCATTTTGAATACACAATCTTATGTTTTGTTTCAAAAACTGTTTTTTCAAAATAATTACTTAGCAATTATGTTTGTTTACATGCCAATTAAATGAACAGAACAACTTAAACAGTAAATAAAAAAATTAGAAATTGCTTAAACAAGCCCAAGAAATTACTTCGGTTATTCTGTGGCATACTCTGTGTAATTAGCACATGCAGATTTACTGTGTAGCAGTCACTTAATAGTCCGGTCAAATTCAACACTTCTAGGAAAGTCTTCCCAAGCAAGCTAGTTGATAAGGTAAGGGAGTTACTTTTTCCTCCTGTCATATTCTACCTGTTTCTCCCCAATGTACTACTGAAATAGACACCTGTAATGTCTAATTTATTTGTTTCAGAATCTGATGTTTGTCTTTATGAAAGTGACAAAAATTTTATTTAAAGTTGTTCAAAGAAAACAGTTAATTCAACATCCCAGCTATTTTCCCATTTGGGATGTAAGTACTAAGGGAAAGTCAACGAACATATCCCAAAGAATTACAATATACGGTCCTTTCCCTAGTTCCTCTTTGTTTTATTTCACTCTGAAATACATGAGGTCATTTTTACACGCCAGAGAAGTGCACAGCTCTCTTTGGTCAACATGGTGACGGTTAAAATGCTGCTGACCATCCATTCTCTGGATCACACAGGTTTTCCAGTTAGTTTAACATAAAGTAGGATTTTACTCAGACATCCAGAGTAGCTGTGTTATCTTGGTCAAGACCTCAGCTTATTTGAGCCTCATTTCTCACTTGTACAAGTGGAATATTTAAAAATAAAATTCCCGATTATATCCAGATCTCATCTGGTCAAATGACAAATGTCATTTCACTTATGGGGAAAAAAATCTGCTACTGATTTGAATTTTTTTATTTTTTAATTGACAGATTAAGTGGTGCATATGTTGTTTTGCAAGCTGATGATGTGAAATATGCATACACTCACATATCCATGTAAGGAAATGCACACATTAATTATATTAATTGCTTAAACTTAGTCATCCCACAATGTATTGCTATTATTATCTTTTTATTTACAAGCTATATTTCCAAATTTGTGTTGCTATTGTATGGCAAACTCTACAGAAGTGGAAAACATGTTATATTTGCATCAATTACTGATCTTTGTGCCCCAGACTATCATGTAATGATTGCATTTGTGAACCGAATTCTGAAACGTTAATCATTACTATCATACACACATTGACTGTAGAGTCTATGGGAAAATAATTTAGAAAATGAACAACATCCATAGGTTCAGACATATTGAGATATTTGATAGAACTTTTTATTAAAAATAAGTATGTAAAATATTTCTTAAAAATAAGCTCTATTTTTCTATTTCATAAAAGTATGTGAAGTCCATCAATTATATACCCTTTCCTTAGTCTCCTTTGTTCATCCTCTCCATCCCATAAGTATCCCCCTTCACTGCACCTATTTTATAGTTCTGTCTTTCATTATTAATTTCTAAGTCAATGTTCAAGGGGTTTCTCAAGGTTGCTCCACTGAAACATTGAATGTTTGGTACATTCAACCCCTTCCATTGCTCTCCCTTACTCTTTTACCTCCCACCCTCATTTTTTAACAGCTTTCAATACATATTCTTATATTCTCTAGCTTTACAGATGTTAGCCATTTCAATATTGCTGGTGTGTTATCATTTTTGCAGCTGCTTGAAGTGGAAGGGAAGGGTTAGATGGGGAGATGGTGGGGGTGATGTAACCAATATACAATATGTCTATTTGGAATTGTTATAATGAACCTAGAAGGTAACACCCACGCACAGGAAATCAATGTCAGTCAATGCCCTGTAGAGCTATCCTTATCTCAACCAGCAAAAACCCTTGTTCCTTCCTATTATTGCTTATACTCTCTCTTCAACAAAATTAGAGATAAGGGCAAAATAGTTTCTGCTGGGTATTGAGGTGGGGGGGAGAGGGAGGGGGCGGAGTGGGTGGTAAGGGAGGGGGTGGGGGCAGGGGGGAGAAATGACTCAAGCCTTGAATGCACATATGAATAATAAAAGAAAAAAAAATTAAAAAAAAAACCCTCCCATACAATGAATATATCCTAATAAAAATTGTTTTAATCATGCCATAAATATTTGTTGAGTGAATAAATGAATGGTGCCTAAAAAAAGCTATATATTTTTTTAAAAGCTGTCTATAATTTAAACATTTTTCCTAATTTGGAGAAATTCCAAATTATTATAATGATCCCAGTATGCTGAAAGCTAAGGCCATCAGAACTTTTAATTCAGAGAGGGAGGATGAAGAGACCAGTACAGTCAGCAGTTATGAGGAATTTCACCTGCAGAGTTGAAAGCCCATGGTCCACAGAAATAGTTTAACTAGCACATTCTTTGCTCATGACAAATGTGTGAGACCAAGACTAATTGTCTGAGTAATGTTTCTTCTCTCTTCTCTGTCTCTATTCCCTGTCTCTCCCTCCCTCCCTTCTTTCTTGCTTTTTTAAAAATTGTTGTGTTGGGTGTGGGTACATTGTAATAGCATTTATAATGTTCTCTTGCCTTCTTCTTCTGTGTCTCTTCTCTCTTTCTTCCTGTTTTTCAAACTCACTTTTCTAGTTTTTTCATTGATTTTGTGAGCTATCCTATGAAATTCTTTTTTCTGCTTAGTTAACCAGAATGACTTGTGACTGCCCTAAGAAGAACATAGTTTGAAAGCTCATTCAAATGAATTGTATAGACAATACCAAGGTGTTGTGCTATATAGAAACTCCCTTAAATATTAAATTGCAATTTAAATTTTACACTAAAATTTAGTAGAATCTGTAAGTCTAGCTAAACACAAGACAAGTGTTTAACTCTTCTCCAAAGTTAGTTCTGGGAAAATATACCAAAACATGACTTAAGTAAGAAAAAGAATTTCTAGGAAAATATTAATCTTGGTTATTAAAAACATATGAATGGTAAAAAAAAAGTGACACTTTTAAGATGAAAATAGGATTCTAAAATCACATAAATGTAACAAAGAAGCACCACTTAAATTTGTCAGTAGTAAAATCTCTCAGACTAATACTCAGCTTTCAATTGTGCATTCAGTTCACATAAAAATTCTAAAAGTAATATGAAATAAAGTTAAAATGCTATTAATTTTAAAGGATTTTATGTGAATGCAATCTTTAGATTGACCTATAGACTCCTAATTTATACATTAGAACATGAGAAGTATTTTCTTATGTTAAAGTGTGGCTTAAAAACCCACTTTGTCAAATTCAACAGTGCTTTCCATTTGTATGCTGAGGACATTTCCAACTGTGTTTCTACCTTCATAGAGTTGATGGCACTATGTTGGTAGATTAAAATTTTTAAAAATACTGAACAAAGAATTCAAACTTTTGAAATATTTGTGTGTATGTATTTTTGATTTATGTTGCTTTCAACTTACTCTCCTCCTGTGACTAAATATATCAATAATGGAGTATACTCTTGAGAAAGACCTCACAGCAGAGGTGCAATGATTACCTGACATTAAATAAATGCTTCATAGAAGAAAGTAAATGAGTTTTCTATTGTGCAGAAGACAGGTCCCTAAATGCACAGACAGAATCAAACCAATTCTACAAATTCTATTCGATTCACAAGCAGGAGTGTTGCATATGTGCAGAAGAGTATGCTGTACTTTAAAACTTGTCCTTCATTCAAGGACAAATGTAACCTCAGAGTCTCTGTGGATCTCTGTAACCTTCCTTCCCTTAACTGACCTGAATGTTACCATGCTAAATCAATGCTATCAATGACCTTTACTATGAACAATGTTCAGTAATGTTTGCTCTGAGAACCTTGTCAACAACTCAGTTGTTGCTCTGTCTGGGCAGAGAGGGTTCTATTGTCCAACTGCCATGACTGGTGTGTATTTTGGGTAAGCTCTTTATTACTCTGAAGAAGGAGTGTGAATGCAGTTTTAGATTCTTTAGATTTACAGACATTAATAGGTTCCCATAAGTGAAAGTTTTCAACAGAATGACAAATAGCATATTAGATAAATATTACATGACACTTTACAAATAACTGAAGACTATTATGGTATATTGCTTCACAAGTGTCACTAAAAATATCAAATTTGAATCAAGTGATACATTGAGAAACTCTAACTTTAAATGTCATATCATTTTCAGCATAAGGAAAGGAATCACTGTTTATCTATAAAAGATCAATGAAGGTGGAATTTTGACCCCTTTACCTATTGGATGACTTCAAAAACAACCAATGTATTTAAAGTAATTCTCGTCAAAATCCCAATGACTTTCATCACAGAGATTGAAAAATCTACCCTAAAGTTCATTTGGAAACACAAGAGACCAGGAATAACCAAGGCAATATTCAGCAAAAAGAACAATGCTGGAAGTATCACAATATCCAACTTCAAACTATGTTAGAAAGGAATAGCAATAAAAACAGCATGGTACTGGCACAAGAACAGACATGATGACCAGTGGAACAGAATAGAGCACCCGATATGAATCCATACAGATATGCCCACCTTATTTTTGACAAAGATGCCAAAAATATAGGATGGAGAAAAGAAAGCCTCTTCAACAAATGTTGCTGGGAAAAATGGATATCTGCCTGCAAAATAATTGAAACTAGATCTATGTTTATCACCTTGTACTGGTATCAACTCAAAATGGATCAAGGACCTTAATATCAGACCCAGAACTCTGAAGTTACTAGTACAGGAAAGAGCAGGGAATACTCTGTAAGCAATGGGTATAGGCAAAGACTTCCTCAATAGAACCCTGGCAGCTCAGCAAATAAGAAAGAGGATGGATAAATGGGACTACATAAAATTAAAAAGCTTCTGCACAACAAAAGAAATGGTCTCTAAACTGAAGAGACCACCCACAGTGTGGGAGAAAATACTTGCCAGCTACACATTAGACAAAGGACTGATAACCAGAATATACAGGGAGCTCAAAAAACTAAATTCCCCCAAAGTCAATGAACCAATAAAGAAATGGGCAAGTGAACTAAACAGAACTTTCTCAAAAGAAGAAATTCAAATGGCCAAAAAGCACATGAAAAAATGCTCACCATCTCTAGCCATAAAGGAAATGCAAATCAAAACCACACTAAGATTCCACCTCACCCCTGTTAGAATAGCCATCATCAAAAACACCACCAACAACAGGTCTTGGCGAGGATGTGGAGAAAAAGGAACCCTCTTACACTGCTGGTGGGAGTGCAAGCTAGTGCAACCACTCTGGAAAACAATATGGAGGCTTCTTAAAAATCGCAACATAGACCTGCCATATGATCCAGCAATCCCACTCCTGGGGATATACCCAAAGGAATGTGACTCAGGTTACTCCAGAGTCACCTGTACACCCCTGTTTATTGCAGTGCTATTCACAATAGCCAAGTTATGGAAACTGCCAAGATGCCCCACCACTGACAAACGGATTAAGAAAATGTGGTATTTATACACAATGGAATTTTACTCACATGAAGAAGAATGAAATCATTCGCAAGTAAATGGATGGAACTGAGAACATTAGCTTGAATGAGGTTAGCTAGGCTAAGACCAAAAATCATACGTTCTCCCTCATATGTGGACTTTAGATCTAGGGCAAAGGCAGTAATGTTGTTGGACTTGGGTCACACACTAAGGGGAGAGCACATACAGAAGGAATGGGGATAGATAGAAAGCCCAAAACTTGAAAGTGTCTGATGTCCCCATTGCAGAGGAACTAATATAGAAACCTTAAAAAGACAGAGGTCAATATGGGAAGGTGATCGGGAAGCAGTGAAAAGGTCTGGTAGAGATGAATCAATTCAGGTTGTAATATACTTGGGCATGGAAGCAATGTTTGGAATCTCTCTGTATAGCTGTCCTTATGTCAACTAGATAAAAAAAAAAGAAAGAAGAAAATTCAGACTCAAAAAAAAAAAAAAACCCCAAAAAATGCACAGTTAAAAGAGATGTAGTGAGTTACAGAAGTAGGAGCTTCCTTGTCTTTAGAACACATGCTCCAATGTTGGCTGTAACCAGGAATCCTGGATCTGAAAAATATTAGCTGTGCAATAGTGAGAAACTTCCCTTAACCCTCATGCCTCATTTTCCTCATTTGTAAAACCAAAACAATGTATTTAAAGGGTATTTTTAAATCTTGTGAAGACAATGGAGGATATAGAATGTCACACAGCATAAATGTATATTAAATAACCAAATAGCTTTTGGAAATACAGAAGAATTTAACACTATTGAACTTGTGGGCATATTCCAAATTTCTCCTATTGATATTCTCTACATATTCAAATAAAAAATCAATACCTTGCTGCATGAAGAAAGACATTAGGCATAAACAAATTTGTCTTGAGATTTAATACACGTGAGTAAAGAATCCTTTTTTTTTTATTTGAACCCATCAAAATAAGGACAAAAATAAAGCATCATACTTATGTAGGGGCTATTGAAGAGCAACGAATGAAAAGAAGTGGAGGTGAACTGATTTACATAAAGAAAAGATTTTCACATATGTTATATAGCATTTTGGAATCAGTTCCTGGCCCTGTGTGAAGGCAGGGTGGGGAGAAAGCCTGCCCAGTACTGGGAGTCTGAAAGGCTGAACATGTACAGAGGAGCTGTTGGTCATAGTGTGATCCCAGGGCAAACTGTCATCTGGACGATTCCTAAACAGACCTGTAAGTTGGTGAGCCTGACAATTCCTTGAACACACACATGCAATGCAGGATGATGGTTAGCTAGAGGCACTCCAGTTCTTGGTAGATTGTTGCTGCATGAAATTTAGGAAAACTTGATCTTACTTAAAGACTGATACTTGATTCACTCAAAACTGTGTTACTCTCAAAATTGATATGTGTGTAATCATCTTATTTTTATTTCCAGACTTAGAAAATTGCTCTAATTCACTAGGGATAAACAAAACAAAATACATGTACTTCAATCTTTTACTACACAAATAAGTAAGGCAATAAGCTTATTATAGCATAGAAATAACTAACTACAGAATAAAGTTATGCAGATTATATAGGCTGTATGCATGAAAACTAAGAAAACACTGACAACAGACACTAAAGAAGAGCTTAAGAAACAAAGAGCTTGACCATATACACCTGGTGAAAGATAATAATTTGAAAATGCCAGTTAATCCCAATTTAATGTATGAAATTAGCACAATTTCAGTAAAAAAAGCAGAATTTTTAAAAGAAATTTGACTTTAGCTTACATATAGAAATATAAAGAATAGTAGTTAATAACCTTGGAAAATAAAAACAAATATGGAAGAATTACATAGTCATTTTTCGTATCATGGTAAAGAAACACCTAACATAAAATTTACCAGCATTTTAAACTGTACCATAAAGTATATTAAATGGTGGGCACTTATGACTCTAAGTTTCTTACCTTTCCCAAGAGTTTTGTGGGCTTGGATTTGTATTTAATTTTAAACTTTTTTTCTTTTGGTTGTGTAATGTTCTTGTGCCAATGACAAGCCTGATCTACAATATTCACGTCTTCTCGGGTGTGTTCTGAGATTAGAATTTTCTCTCAGCACAATAATGTCTAATTTTCCTCATATGTGCAGTCGCTTTGAACACTCTGCAAGGTCTAGCTCTCAAAAGAGAAAAGATGAAAATGAAGAGGAGTGGAGGTTAGTCTCAGCTTTTGAAGTCTTTTGGCAGAAAATATTGCTGGAGCCTTTGGATATGGCACAATGAGCAATGGTGCAAAAACAACAGAGGCCAACATTCAGGGACCAGAGATCCTCCCCAGTATCTGGAAGACAGGATCCATTTTGCCCGTCCTGGATCCTACAACCCATGTGGGAGCTAGTCCTGAAATCTACTTGTCTGCCTGCCACAAACCTGGGGATGGGATGTGGGAAGGTCCTACTGCGCCAAGAGCTGCAATTGACATAATTTTAATGCAATGTCCACCCAAGAAATAATAAAAAATAGCATAATCAAGGCACCATGGTACAAATTAATGATCAATAGCTTAATGACAAAAAATAGAGAGATTATAAATATGTCCAAATATGCAATGTCAATTGATTTTGGACACAAATAACAAAGAAAATAACCAGAAATGTATTTTGCAAAAATAATACCTGAGATAAACTTATAACTGAAATAAAATACAAATATTAATTTGAGATAGTATAGAGCCTATGAACTATCTAAAACTTCTTATCTAAAGTCTTATTTAGATAAGAATTTTTTAGAAAAATTCTTATCTAAATAGAATTAAAGCCTTATAGTAAAAGTTTTTAAGTTTTATGCAAACAAATAAAATCCTTAACCATAAAATAATAAAACTTCATTAATTGTACTTTCTCACAAAGAAATTTCCAGGCTTATCAAAGAATTGTTTTGCAAAACATAAAGACAGGGGACAGACTTTGAAAATATACTCACCATTTAAAGTGACCACCACTGTTAGTACACTTTCATTACCAATGCGTGGAGATTCTAACTCATCAGAAATGTCCCCATATTTTCATATGGTTAGAATCTTAATTAAGCTTTATATTATGGTTTTTGTTTATTTATTAATCATTAAAATATGCTTTTTATGAAAAGTTCATCAAGTCTTTTCTTCACTTGTTAAAATTTTGTTGATATTATTTGAGACTTTTAAATTTTTTCACAAAAGTGGCTTGCAAAATATGTATATAATAAATGAGATATTTAAAAAATGGAAAATATTTTTTGAAAAAAAAACACACTTCACTGAATTAATTTATCCAAATAGAAATAGTAAAGGAAAGAATAAGTAGACCCAAACATACATTAACAAAAACTATCCAATTGGAAAATGTATAAGAATGATTTTAAAATACACATAGGTTTAAACACTTGTTAAAAAATATCAAATAATGAAAAATTCATTTAATAAGATTGCTGGCGAAAATTAAGGAAAATAGTCTTAAAAATTACCTCCAAAATTTTTTAATTTGATGAGGGACAGAAATTCCCAATAGGATATAGTAGACAAATAAGTAGAGTAAGTACTCAAAATTCTGGAAAAGTCTGTGCATCATACAGAATGCAGACCACAAGAAAATTGAAAACCATTTTTGAAGTGGAAAAAGGCAAGAAATGAAACACAGAGTTATCTCAAAAGTTCAATATTCAATGAAAACAAGTCAAAATGTTTTGAATGAAGTTAAAAGTAGTATTTGGAGAAAAACACCTAAAATCCGATATATTGTAAGAACTTTTGTAAATGCCACAAAGTACCCTACATACAACAAAAAACATTAAAAATATAGAAAAAAGTTTGTAAATAAATGGATTTAACTTCAAAGTTCTTCTAGTAGGGAAAGAAGAGAATAAAAAATACAAAGTAAGTAGAAAGGAAAGGACAAAATTAAAATTAGTGAAACTAGACATGTGGCTCTCACTTGTAATCCCCACTACTTGGGAAGCAAAGACAGAAGGATCACAGTTGGAGGCTTACCCAGGCAAAAACATTGGAGAGACTCCACCTAAGCACCTCAGTGGTATCTGGTGGCTCAGGTCTATAATCCCAGCTATGCTAGGAAAGTAAATGAGAGTACCATGATCTGAAACACTGTATCTGAAAAAAACAGCAAAAAATGCTGGAGAACATAGATCAAATTACAGCACTTACCTAGCAAGCCCAAGGCCCTAAATTCAATCCTCAGAACTGGCCACAAAAAAAGAAATTAAGAAAATAAATAAAACAGTAACACAGAAAAATAATAAACTTAAGGAAATCAAAAGTTAGTTCTCTTTCAATATTGATAAGGTTGACAAGTTTCTAAGCAAACTGACGAAGAAGGAGAGAAGACACCTGTTACAAATATCAGTCACGGGACAGGAGACATCACCACAGGTAACTGCCAATAAATTTAGGCAACTCCCTTGAAATGGAAAATTTCCTTGAAGGCACAAACGTTGAAAGGTTATTACAGAATAAATAGGTAGTAATATCAATATACCTATATCAATTAAATAAAATGAGTTCACATTTTTAATTCTTTGTACAAAGAAGCATGTCATTATTGGCGAATTACATGACATGCTCAGGAATAGATAATATGAGTCCTAATGAAACCTTTCAGAACACATGGAGGAGAAAATAATTTCTAAGTCATCATATAAAGTCAAAGATTAGTTCAGAACATAAAAATAAAACAAAGAGGTATCCATATGAAAAGAAGATCATCTCATTAAAAGATGAACATTTTATAAAATCATTCACTTTCATTATAGAAACTCTAATATTGAAATAAAAGACAAACTTGTCAACCTCATTGAAACCAAACTTCAGCCACTAGCCCATCTAAGTCAAAAGTTTAATGATTTTTACATAAATAATAAAAAAAAGTTTTCAATGTCACTTTCATCTAATATTCTCCTGAAGGTTCTAGACAGAAAAAAAACCCAGTAAATGAAGATCAGTTAGAAAACTGAATTAATTACTTCAATAAAGAAACACATTAGAAATAATATGTAATTTTGCTTGGATACAGGGTTTAAAGTCAACATGCAAACCCCAACTATATTTTTATCTTCTGAAAAGAAAAATTTATAAAATGTTTAAAATTATGTTCCTAAAGCATCAGCATGCTTGGAAACACTCGGAATATATTCAGCCAGCCTGTTGTAATACTCATGAAAGCTTCAAATCTTGCGACGGGCAATTAAAAGTTAAGCATGGAGACACGCCATGTTCGTGGAGGGCCAGACGTGACAGTTTGAAATGGCAATCCTCCTCAAACGCGTGCACAGGTTAAACTCAATATTAATCGAAACTTAGGACTTTTTATGAAGAAATTGACAATCTGATTTTAAAAAACCACAAGCATAATAATAAGCAATTCTCCACAAGAAAATTTTATGTGCAGGCCTTATAAAACTTGGTTTAAAAATTTCACAAAAAATTATACATTTCAAAATGATATCTTTGTGTCATACTAATGAAACATAAAATATATTTAATAAATCAACCTACATTTTTATGGATAATAGATATTTTTAACTACATCAAGCAAATAAAGTTGAAAAATACAGTTTTAAATCAAATATTCATGGAACAACTACATGTCTGTTTAAACAAACAAAGGAAACACCCTGACCCCACGCTGCACATACACAAAAAACAGCTCAAAATACTTCCTAAACCGAACGTAGAAGCTAATGAATGAAACTTTATGTATTATTGGATTAGGAAGTGGTAGCTTAAAAAACCATAAAAGAGAATAATTATTTAAAATATTTGAAATATGTTGCATAGAAATTTAAAATAATTTCTTCTTTTAAAAGCTGTAGCCAAGAAAACTTGAAGCAAAAAAAAATACATAAAGAAAAAATTGCAAAACATGTATAAAAGTGCTACAATCTGGTTATATAAAGAATATTTTAAAGTAAGTAATAAAAGAACCCATTTAAAAAGTGTTCAATCTTGACCAGTCCTGGGAGAACGATGAGGGACATTGACAAAAGTGTGAATTTGTGGCCCACCTTCTCTCCCTCAGGCTTTCTATGCATGTGCCTAAGGGAAGTCCCTTAAATGTAGGGAAGGGGTCTATTGGAAAAGATATCCAATAAAACAAATTACAAAGGCGTTAAAAAAATAATAATAAATAAGTAAAAAGTGCTCAAAATGTTTAAACATATACTCCAGAAAATAAATAGGCAAATGCTAATAAGTACATAAGCAATGGTAAACGTAATTAGTCATCAAAGACATGCAATTTGAGCTGTTGTATCATGCGTTGCTTAACCACTGGGATGGCTAGAAGCAAAGGCTGACAATGCTAAACACAGTTTTGGATTAAGAGCGCTAAGATAATACTAGATAATACCCATGTAATGCCAGCGGGAAAGCAATTTGGAAACAGTAGAGCAACATGCAAAACTGTAATATGCAGTTACTCTCTCATCCAATAACCTCACCTTCAATCTTTACCCAAAACAAAACTATGTTCCCACACAAAGTTGAGTAGATAAACACTTATTGCAACATTGTTCTTAGTTGATGCAAATGGGAAATGGTGCCCATGCCCAATGATGTTTGAGTATATAAAATAGTCAGTGTTTATAAATGTTATGAAATGCTACTCATAAATGTAAATAAATTAGATATTCATGAATAAACATTATGTTACTGGAAAAAAAATAAACAAATGACTATGCACAGTATGACTCAATATATATGAAATTCTTAAAAAAAGAAAAACTGTTAATAATGGAAAATAAGTCGATAGTTTCCTGGGCCCAGGTATAGGAGAAACAGGTTGACTATAAATGGAAAAAAATTAGAGTGGGAATAGTTGAGCTAAAACTTAATCGTTGATGTGACTGTATGGTTTTGTACAACTAACAAAACTCAACAAACTAACTGTTTCAAAATGAGAATTTTTATTGAAAGCAAATAATACATTTAAAAATGCATTAATTCATAAAATAAATGCACAAATCACTGGGTCAGATCTCATAGAACTTTTTTCTTTTTAATTGAAATGGATTTCTTGATGGATTTGAGCTCAGAAATAAGTAAACTGATAAACCAACATGAACATTAGCACAACATATTTTCTTCCATGACTCACATGAGAGGATAAATCTCTACAATTAATTCCCCTTGATATTTCACCAAAATCTCAAACTGTGAAAGAAATGAGTAAAACACTATATCGGTTCATAAAGCATCTTAGACTTTAGAACATTTGTAGAAAGATAAGGTTGCTAGGTTTGGGGCTAAACGAACACCAACACCAACACCACCACGACCAACAAAAACCAAATAATTGTTAATAAGGCCAAAAAACTACAATTATTGACATTTCCTCTCCATCTGGACTGACATTTTCTATCCCTACTAGAAGAAATATTGACAAGTTGACCTTCCACTTCTCATGACACTTTTCATCAACAGTACAACAGGAATGTATATCTGTATCTTCTAGATAATCCTGGCATGGCAATACGCTGAAAGGTTATGGAATTTCTGTCCACTTAGCATACACTGAGAGTAGAATTTTTATTTTGAATAAACAAGGAACAGCAACAAACTGAAGATGTTTACCTTAATTAGCCAAAAACTTTGCCTGACCACATAACTGAAAGTGAATGCTTTGATTTTTTTCTTTTGATCAAATCTTTCAAATTCTCATGTTTTCAATATGATAATAAAACCTAAATAATATACGTGAATTAAACTTACCTGAAACTGCACAATCTAGTGACCAAGATACGTGTGAATTTAGGAAAAGAATTTTTCTTGGAATTTTTCAAATTCAATTTTAGTGTTTACTATAACCTCAAGTAGTTTTGACAGGGGATTTAATAATAGATAAGACAAGGATTACTTTTTCCTGTTTTTGATCTCCTTTAGAGGTTTTTTTTTTTTTTAAGTTTTCATCTTGCTTTGTTTTTCCCTTTAGGAAGTAAAACTGCACTGGCTTTTGTGTTCATACAAAAGCTAAGACATTATCACTAAGATTTTAAGAAGAGAGAGCAAACTCCAGTTTTTGACTCAGAGAGATCAGTCTGATCCATGTCTCCCTTTGACATAACACTCCTCTTTTGTGAGACCTATGCACAGCAGGTTTTCCCAGGACATAGCCCTAAAGGTTTCCTTGTCCCATATGAACCTCCTTCTCTCACACTGTAACATCAGCTTATTGGTAAGAGAGGGGATCATTGCCCCCAGATATACTAGGTATGTCCTTTTCTCCAGGAAAATTAGAAGCAAGGCTAAAAGGAAGTTCAGCAGACTCAGTTTGCTGCTTTAGCTAAGCAGTGAAGAGGAAGAAGAAAAGAAAGGTGACGAGGGAGACAGAGAACTGAAGTAACTGACAATAGACATGAGGAGGAGAAAGAAAAGAAGAGAGACCAAGCAGATGGAGAAAGTGACAGGGACCAAGAGAGGACAGTTTCTCAGCCTCCACATCTTATATTCCCCTCTGAGGCCAAATGACACACCAGTTGGACCTGTGGACTGTCATTCCTGTCCCCTTTGTATTTTAGCAACTTTTGCTTTAAATACATTGTGTTATGTAACATATTAATGGATACATTAATATGTATTTTGCCCTTTAAATTATGTATAAATCACATAAGACAGCTATATATTATAATGAAATAACTAATTACATCAACTGATATATAAAAGCTAAATAATTCTATATTTTACATGATTGTTATATGCATACATATAGATGCAAAAATTCAAATTAATTAAGGAAAAATTTAAGTGTATTTATGAGGAAGAGTAATTCATTAAGAAAGAGGAATACATATAACAACAAATAGAATAAATTAGAATTATGAGTAAATTGTTGGAATGACAAACTCTTAAACAACAATAAAAAACTGCTATTAGCTTTTTACTTTTATTTCCCTTTAAGTATTCACACAAGTTATGTTTAAAGGCTTTTGTCGGTGTTCATTTGTGAATTTTGGGATGTGATTATGTGGTATCTACCAAACCCCTTAATATGGAAACCCAGTGGTACAGACAACTAAGAAATATTGACTAATGGGATTATACAACCTAATGTGAAGATACACTAATTACTTGTTATGCTTTAATAAGATTTACATATCAAACATCTTCCCTCATTTGCTTATTTTGTGATTTAGACAAACCTATCTTATTTTTTCATCACTGAAGATGTTTAAAGATAAGGGATATTGTTCAGTAGATAATCAAATAAAATTTATAAAACAAGACACAGAAGAGTTACACAAATATATATAAAGGATTGGGCCACATTAAAAGAGTAGAATATTGCAATTCTATCATTCATATTTGCCTTTTGTCTTCACAGAAATGACAGATAAGGAAAAAGAGGAACAGAGCAAGTTTGGATATTTCAGAGCAATTAGGGAAAGCTTTAACAAAGTGAAACATTGCATAGCTTCTGGGAAATTTCGGAAGGGAAGGATGAGTCAATAACAAGAATGTAAGTCTTGTTGAAACTACAGAAAAAAGGAGTGTGGTGTTAAAGAAGGCAGGGTAACAATGACCCATTAGTAAACGTTTTACTAAACATGTGGATATGTGTGATCCTATAAAACACAAATTCATGTCTCTTCTAAACTTCTTGGCAGCATTCTTATTTATAGGGCAACAAAGTTTCTCATTTTTACATGGCTTGTGTGTAATCTTGAAAGTTTATATTCTGTAGGATCTCTGTAATATCTTCAACATAAAAACATAAGAACTATTCAGGCATAGGTCTTGTTATTCCTGAACTCACGGTCACTTGTTCATACTAAAAATTGATGCTCTATAACGTGAACTAACACAGGAGAACATAGGCTCTTGTTTTATTTTTTAAATTACTTTTATAATGAATTTTAAGTTCTCACTGTGTGCTTTCTATAAATGCAGAAATACGAATACAAATGTGGACACTCATTGGTTTTAGTTTGCTGTCTGACACAATGTAAATTGTAATCTATGATTTTAAGGTTTTTGTTTTGTTTTGTTTTTTTTATACCACTGTGGTTTGCACTCAGGCTCAAGGCCTCACTCTTGCTACGCAGACACTCTTACCATTTGAACCATCTCTACCAGCCCTTTTTGTGATGAGTGTTTTCAAGATATAGTCTCATGAACTATTTGTCCAGGGCTGGCTTTGAATCGTGATCTTCCTGATGTCTGCCTTCTGAGTAGCTAGGATTAAAGACATGAACCACCATGCCTGGATGATTTGTTTTCTAAGGTAAATATTTATCATAGTGACAATGCTGTTTGACTACAATGGCGAGATATATTACCAAATCATTAATTCCTAACTAGTACATACAATTGAAACCTGACTATCAATGACAAATTAAGTAAAAACTGAATAAATACCTGCTTGTCACATTATGGTATCATGTTCTGCTTTGTCATACGCCACACACCAGTCTTAGCATCTACTGAGAAGGCCATTTAAATCATTACATAATATCAGAATCTCTCTTCTCCCAATACCTTGGTGGTTTCGGTAATGGCCAGCTCATACCAATGCTGGGCATTGAGGAAAGATACTATAAGGCATTAGACCTGATTTTCAAGGGTTATAGATGAGGGCCAAACTGTAGAAGGTGAGGAAGGACTGACTAAAACGTTTGGTTAAAGGAGAAAATTGATGAGTTTACACTGACAGAAGCCTGGCAGATACCAACGTGGTCAGGCAACTCATTTTATGATGACCAGTGACAAGGGTCAACACAGTCGTGTGCCAATGGATGGATGCCCTGAAGAGAGCAAAGTACCACATCTGCATGTGTGTCTGTTGTGAATGAAAGATCTGAACTTGGGTATGAGGAAATTTCAAATGAACAAATGAGAGACTCATCCCACAGGATTGTTGCAGGCGGTGTTGAGGGTTCTTACCTGCAAGGGCCCAAGAACTGACTCATAAGGCAGCAGATTGACTCATGAGACAACAAGATCAGCAAACAAAGTAGGATTTATTAGGGAGTAAGGGGAAGCTGCCCCTAGAGATGGACAGGGAGTCCGGAAAATCTGTAGCTCCCTGTTGTTTACATAGGGGGGCATTTATTTGGTCCTTTTTGTTGGGAAGGGGAGTCAAGTCAGCGGTGGAGTGGTCTCTTAACATATCTCTGCAGGAACATATACTCAGTCCTATGAAAGCCTCCTGTTTATCGGCCTTGTGGGACTTTGAGGCATCCCCAGGAGGCCATAACTTGTGAAGTCACCTGTCCCTTTACAGGATGTAGGGATCACCGTGCTCTCGTGGGGGATGGGGCACTGGCTCATTTTGTCTTCTGAGAACTATGAGAATTCCTTTATTGAGGGTGCATATAATATTCTAGCAGTATTTAAATTCAAGATAATCACCTGCTTTAAATCTAATAGAAGTTTGAAGAAAGCTACCTCATTAATGATTCCTCACTAAACAATTTACAAATATATCAAAATTTCCCAGATCAATTATTATAGCTACGTATGGGTTTCTACTTTGTTAGTCAATCGTTAATTAACAGACTATAAAATACAAACATGTGTGAGTTTTAGAGAAATGTGAAAAAGTAAATTGTATGTATGTTTGGTTTCAATGAGCTAATAATGTAGTAAAGAAGGGACATATGCCCAAATAATTACAAAAACTATATAATAAGGAGTCCATGTCAGGGAAGCAAGTACAGCACCTTGGATGATGATCAGTTCAGGTCCAGCATTCAGGACAAGCTAGTAAGTCCTTGGACCTAGTTTTAAGTGGAGGTTTGATTTTGGTAAATAAGGAGAATTAGGAATTATACGAACAGGACACTGACAAAGGAAGTATTGTCTACAGGTTTAGAGAAGCTTGAGAAAGGAGCAGGAGATAGTTTTAGAAATAAAAGTTAGAGCCAGACTCTAGAAGAGACTGTAGAAGAGACTGAAGAAGATTGGATTGGGTGTGCTGGCAACAGCTATCCAGGAATAGACTCAGTGGGTATCCACTCTGTGTGGCAGGCCCCCATCCTATCAGTGCCAAGATTGCTAGCCTCCAACCTCAGCTTCCCACAGATGCAAGCAACCCTCTAGGTGCTGAGATAAGGAGTTCCTTCAGCTCACCTTTTCATAGTCACTCACCACCACCTTGGCATTGTTCTCAGCTACAAATTCCTTTTACCTTCAGTGGAGCACTAGGATCCATAAGGAATATTAATGTTGATTTTGTCTGTGCAAATGGTTTTACATGACTCACTGGAGAACGAGATTATAATACATGTCCCAGTTCAGAAGAGGGCAAGTTATATGAATGACTGTATGGACAGAGAGGATTCCACTGAGAGATAAAAGTCTGTACAATTTTAACTGTTGAAGCAATGGCAAAAAGCCTGTATATCTGGATTTGTGTGAAGTAGGTGACTAGGGGAAAGATAGGGCCAGATCATGTAAGGTATTAGACCACATAGATGTTTACATTCTGAGTGAAATGGGAACCCATGTAAGGCATTTTCAAAACACAATTTAGAATTGACTTTCTTCTCTTTTTTGGGTATCAAACCTAGGGTCTTCTGTTGGCTATGTCTTAAGTGGCTTTACCACTTAAGCTATGTCACAGGATTTTTTTTTTTTTTGCTTTAGTTATTTTTTCGGACAGTATCTCACATTCTCCCATGTAACTAGGGCCACAGACATTCCTCTTCATGTCTAGCTCATTGATTGAGATTTGGGTCTCTCTAACAATTTTCCCAGCTGGCCTCGAACCATAGTTCTCCTGATCTCCACCTTCTGAATAAGTTGAAAACAGGTGTGAACCACTGTATCTAGTCTTATTTATATGTTTTTTAATGATAAAGTCAGAACCAGATTCTTTAACATCCCAATGTCCTCCCTGCCAAGCAGTTTAGAAAAATCAAAGTTGGTGCTGAGAAGCATTTGAAAACATGGTTGGGTAGTTATAGTAAACATGTTAGGAAGAGAATGGTGGCTGGTTGTCCCCCAAATTTTCCATGCTATTTAATATTAATGCATGCCTTTAGATCCTTTCTCAAACCTCCTGTCTACCAAGTTCTCATAGAGTGGGGTGGAATATTAATAAAACTAAAGAACAACATTTACTTAATATTACCTAAACAAACAGTATCATTGAATTTCATTGGGGATTGAATTTTTTTAACATGTAATTTTTAGCTGAGTGTCAGTGGCTTCAGCCTATAATCTTAGCTACTTTGGAGACTAAGATGGGGAGGACCACAGATCCAGGCCAGCCTGTGAAGGGAGTTCATGAGACCCAATCTCACCTGTTCCCATGATGTGCACCTGTCATCCATCCCAAGCTATGCAGAAGGCTGAGATCCAGAGGATCAGGGTTCCAGGCCAGCTTGGGGAAAAAATCGACAAAACACCATCTCGATGAAAAATCTGGGTGTGGTGGTGGACACATATCACCCCAGCTACAGAAGGGGGACTGTCATGGTCCAGGCTGTCCTGTGCAAAAAGGGAGACCCTATTTCTGAAAGAAGCAGAGCAGGAAAGGCTGGAGGCATGGCTTAAGTAGTACAGTGCCTGCCTCACAACCATGAAGCCTTTGCTTCAAACCCATTACTACTGCAAAAACAAAAAAAAGCAATTTTTGAAAAGTAAAAATTAAAGAGACTTACTTGTGCATATTCTTCTATTTTCTCGTACCAGCATGATAAGGAGGTCCACTGTACTATTTCAGCATGAGGTCAATGTGGAAACAACCACAGTGAAAATAGTTTGGGTTTGTGAGAAAGACACTTGTCAATGTCACCATGAAACAAAAAACAATTGGAAAGGAAGTAAAAAGCAAGTTAAACTTAATTTCAGTGAAAACTTAGTAACTAAAACACGTGTTTTATCTCCATTCCCATGCAAAATACAAGTAAATATTTAGAAGGAGTATAAAAATTCACAAGGATAAATGAAAAATGTTAATAAAAAGCTAAAAATTTTTGGGAAAATAATAATTAGATACTGGATAAAGCCAAATAGTGTCTATATCAGAAAAGAAAGACAGTAATAAACAAACACATTCTCACGAAGTCTAGACATTTCCAACTGAAGAGGTTAGTTACCCTTGGAAACAGGCAAGGTGTAGGACAGAGAGTGGTAAAGGGGGAATGAAAAAGGAACTGCAGATTGGAAGTTTGAACCTGGAGTGTTTCTGTCCCCTGATTTCCTGACTCACTTCCCTTACGCAAGTGGTCAGGTGGGATGTATATTGCTCTTCCACTTTGTCATTTGAGAAATTGTTGTTTGAGGTACCCAGGGAAGAAGGCAGGCACTTTAGTGGGACAGGGCAATTCAAGAAAAGTTTCTATGCAAGTGCTGAGAATCATATATCCTTTTCTAGGCACAAAAATCAGGCAGAAGATTGGATGAAGCCTTTCTGGAGAAAACAAATTCCTTAGAGTGAACTTTAAGGTTCTTCTAGCAAAATGATGAAGGTTCCAGAGTCACTTAACATATGACAGCTTCCTGCCTGTCAGGGCAGACTGAGCCTCCAGTCAGCCTGAATCAATATTTGAGAAAATTCTTAACATGGAACACATAATTTACAGTTAAAAACAGGAATAATATGTGAAAGATATATGGGAGAAAATTCCAAAAGTAATTCTCATTTTAATCTTCTGATAGATAAAACAAGGTCTTGGACTGAAGGAAAGGATGAAATTTAAAAGATGATCTTTAATGCAAATCACAACTGCTCTAAGATTTCATCTCACCCCAGTTAGATGGCCGTATTCAAGGGCAAAATAACAACAAATTCTGCAAGGATGAAGTAAAAGAAGAACCCCTTCACACTGTTGGTGGGAATGCAAATTGGTGCAACCATTATGGAAAGCAGTATGGAGATTCCTCAAACAGCCAAAGAGAGAACTGCCATATGAGCCAGTGACACAGCTCCAGGGCATCTACCCAAAAGAAGAACATAAGTCACAGTACAATAGAGACACCTGTACACTGATGTTCATTGCAGCACTATTCACAAAACTCAAGCTATGAAAACAGCCCAGATGTCCTACAACTGATGAATGGATAAAGAAAATGTGGTATATATAAGTAATGGAGTTTTACTCAGACACAAGGGAGAATGACACCATGTGGTTTGAAGGAAAATGGATGCAACTGAAGGACATCATGTTAAATAAGTAAGACAGGCTCAGAAAGACAAAGGCACATGTTTTCTCTCATATGTGGAAGATATATCCAAAAGATAAACATATACACAAAAAACAAAACTCACATATAGAACATATTTGTAATAGTGGAACTACTCAATGAACTCAGAGAAGGAGAGAAAGGAAAAAAAATGATAGAGTATCAACAGTGTTGTAAAACAACATCTGAGAAGGTAGAGGATATAAGGATGCATATTGAAAACTGTTTAAAACAGGGGTTTGGGAGGGAAAGGGATAAGGGAGAGCAATGGAAAGAAATGAACAGAGCAAAGTAAAGTGTTCTCACAGCAGGGACACATTGAGAAGCCCCTTTGACCTTCGACTAAATATTAATAACAAAGGATAGGACTGTAAAAATAAGTACAGTGCAGGGGGAGGATGAACAAAGGAGATCAAGGTGAGGGAATATGGTTGATGGACTTCATCTACTTATATAAGACGGAACAATGAAGCCTCTTTCAATTCCTTGAAGTGGGGTGGAGAAGGGGAAAGACAGTGAGGATGATGTACAGTATGAGCCTATTTGGAATTGTCATAATGAATCCCCCTGGAGAGCGAATGTATTCTAAAAAAAATGATGATTTTTTAGGCTCTTTAAATTTTAGAGTCATGAAAAACTGAAACTACCCTGGCAGAGTTGGGCTGTTACTGTCTACTAGGAACTAGGAAGAGCAATAGCTTTGAAGGGAGGAGGATCAAATCTGCTTGAAAAGATCAAGAGGGCTCCATAGGGAAGGTTATATTGGAAATAGGTTTTGAACAATGAAATTATGTTTGTCATGTCGAAAAATGGTAATGGACATTTTGGTAATTGCTAAAAGACATATAAATATGCATACTCTGATACATTCATAAGATACAAGTACTAAAACCTGCAACAGTGGATGTGTACTCCTGGGAAAACAGGAAGGTAGACTAATAAAAAAGCAAACTATACATTTAAAACATAACTATACTTATTTTCACTATGCAATATTTGCTTTTCAAATATGTCCTTAAAAATATTGTGCTGTAATTAACACTTCCAGGTGAAAGATATTCATGAGGATATGATTTTCTATATTTATTTATCCTTGCTGCTTCAGTCTGAACTGGAGAGTGGTTTGAGCTTAATCAGGAACACTGCAATTACTTAAAATAAAAGTGTGATAAAATTATCTGTCCTATTTCCCTAACATCAACATTTTAATACAGACCTAATGATTTATTTAAATATCACTGAACATATAAGGTTATAACCAAAAAAGCAAGTGCATGAATTAATTCACATATATGTACATGTTTTAGGTGAGTAAAAGCTGTTCATTTTAAATTTGCCTATGTGCTGTATTTTCTGAGGTACAAGTAACATATATTGAAAATAACCTTCATATTTTTGAAATTGTATCAATTTCTTTCACAAATCTGTTGAAAATTAAATGGCTTTCTTATCCCCAGTACACTAAGAAATGAGATTACCATTGTCTCATGCTGTCTAAGCCACTGTGTTCTGTTAGGGTTGCTAGTGGGAAAGAAATTTAAAGGTCACAATTTTTATAATTTAGGACTATAATAATCATCCTTAATCTCTATTTACATATTAAAAATAACATTGCAAAAATATTCTTTAGTTTGAATGAGAGTAAAAATAATTCCCTGTGTTTTAATATAGCAAAGTTTGAAACGTGATAAAATCTCATAATTTATTAAAAAAAAAAACCAGAAACTGTTGTTGAACTATCATTTGTGTAACTATACCAAATCTAGTATTACAGCTCTTTGTATCAGGTACATTTTTATCATATATTTCCTTCCATCTTGTTTTTCTTTTTCCATAAAATTGTACCAAAATGCTTGAGATCATATGATATTTTGCCCCATTTCAATACCGTTATTTTCAATGAATTTGCTTGTAGATATTTCTATGCTGCTTAAATTGGGCTTTGGTCTGGAGAGGCTGAGAACTTTTTAACTTATCAACAGTCCCAGAAAGTTTCAGAACTACCTGTTTACTGCACCTGCAGACAATCCTACTTTAACACCATTGCATGTTTCCTGAAAATGGATGTCCTAAAGACAATTAAAATAAGCAGGAATAACATTTACCATAAATATTTGTGTCTTACATGATATTTATCAAGAGATAGGCAGAGATGTTGACTGAATGATTTGAATATATACTTCACATAAAAATTTAGAAATTTTTGTCAGTGATGATTTATATAAAATACATTTAATGTTATAAAAATCATTTAAAATGAAAATAATTCTGAAACTTTCTCACTACAAGTTTATGCTGTCTTATTTTGCTCTGAAATACTTTAATTCTCATACAAGCATTACTATAAAAAAATGGTGCATATAGAATAATTGCTTAAGCAGAATTCTACAGTTAACTTCATATTTTTTAAGTTTAGAAACTTAACTAAGTCTCTATTGATTGCTGTAGGGACACTATAATTTGAAATATTTGTTTAAATGACTGATTTATAGGTACTATTTGGAGTTAAAGCAAGACTACATAAGCCAGAAGTCCCTGGAGCATCTGGTCATCTCATTCTATTTGAGTTTTAGTACTTTGGACTCCAGTCTAATGGTGTGATAGGGAATTTGGCCAAGCTATCTCAGATGAGATTATTCTGTCCTTGGACAAAGGAATGGTTAGATCCTCTACTGGAGAAATGTGAGAATTTTTCCTCTTCAAAGATACAGAAACTTCTATGGGGCTTGTGTTACCTGACTGAATTTTATGTATTAGGGAAAATATTGTTCACACCACATACAACAAGCATTTTTGTCAGCTTCCACTCCTCAAGACAAACCTTAGATAACTTTAACTTTAAACAGTCTGGTGGTTGCTTAATTGAGAGGCCAACTGCATGGTTTCCACAGAGCTGCTCTTTGAAATTTCTTTTCATTATTTTCTATCCTCTTACTGAGAAAAAATGGCCTAGTAAACACTGCTGACAGAATACTCTTCCATACACATCAAACCTCTGAAATAAAACTGCAAACTAGATAGCATTTGTTGCCCTCAATGCAGAGAAACTAATGCAAATACTTTAAAGCGACAGAGGCCAATAGGGGAAGGGAACCAGGAACTAGAAAAAAGGTCAGTTAGAGAAGAATCAACTTAGAAGATAACACACATGCATAGGAGAGCAATGCAAGTCAACTCCCTGTATGGCTATCCTTATCTCAACTAGCAAAAACCCTTGGTCCTTTCTATTATTGCTTATACTCTCTCTTCAACAAAATTAGAGATAAGGGCAAAATAGTTTCTGCCTTGTAGCAAGGGGGTAGGGGGGAGAGGGAGTGGGGGAAAGAGGGGAGAAATGACCCAAACATTGTATGCACATATAAATAAAAAAAAAGAGATTGATTTTCTACTTCTCAAATTTTATTTTCTATAAATAATTCATAAGAAAGTGAACAAATATTCTGTAATATATTTGAAAATACTCTGAAATAGCAGTAACTTTAAGGATTCAATGTAGGCCTAAAAAATCGTTAACTGTATGTCTTTTACCAAAGCAATAACATTTACAAAATATCCTTTACATGGCGTATAAGGTGGTAGTAAATTTTGTACCTAAAATATAAATTTATTTAACTGTTAAGGCTGTAGAGTATTTTGATGTAATAGTGTATTACAGTAGATTCAATGTATTGATAAGTCTAACAGTTTTCAAGTTTTAAACTTGAAAATAGCAGATGCCACCAGGGAATTTCTATGAAATTGCAAGTAAACCATAAGTAAATTTTAAGACATTGCACCAAAATAAGAAAACATACATACATAAATACATACATGCATATACATATATAAATAAATATTTTTATATATATTTGTGTGTGGTACTGGGGGGTTGAACTCAGGGGCTTTCATTTGAAGGCTGATACTCTACCCCTGATCCCAGCCCTTTTTCTTTCATTATTTTAGGGATAGGCTCTCACAATTATGTTGAGACAGCCTGTATTGTAATCCTGTTTAAGCTTTCCGCATAGCTGGGACGACAGATGTATCCAGCTATTGGTTGAAATGAAGCACTACTACCTTTGTTTTGCTTGGTTGGCCTATTGCAGTCCTCCCAGCCTCTACTTCCTGAACGGCTCTAATTGCCACTACATGCAGCCTGACATAAATATTTGTTTACTTTCAAAGTGCAGTCGTAGATTTTGAGTTCAGTGTCATAAAGGTTTCTTTATTACAAATGCTTCCTTAGACAAATATACACAAGGGCCACATTTTTAATTTGTGAGTCCAGTCTCTAACTCATGGAAGATTGAACAGGATGAATATTTGAGCATTATCCTATCACTCAAATTGCTTCCCCTAAGTATTTTTAAACAGACATCAACTGCTGCTGATTATTTGAATGAGAAAATGTCAGAGTGGCCTCCTTCCAAGCACTGATGGAAATTTTTGAGATCAGCAAATTCATGGGATAGATAATTGTTTTCATTTCTTAAAGTTTTGGATTGTTTTTCTTTTTAAGAAACAGGACTTTCTGAATACCATGATTTATTTTAACTAGTCTAATATAAAACTGGCCATCACTATCCTCTCGTTCTCAAACCTTGCTAAAAATTAGAATCACCCAGCACGACAATTTAAAAAATTAGAATAACCTGTTGATCTTTAAAAACTATCAATACCTGGGCAGCATCACTGACCATGTTTGCTCTCTGGGGGAAATAATACAGGTATCTAGAAATTTAAAGTCTTTAGGTGACTTATTTTTGACTGCCAGTGTCCTAGCCACTAACGTGATGCTCACCTGCAATGCGCACAGAACAGGAGCATCCCTGAGCTGTGCTCCCAAGCATGATGCCAACCTTTCTAGAAGACCACAAAAATCACTTACTACCTGTACTTTAAAATGAACAAGCAGAACAAGAGATAAACCCAGCCGGCAGCCAACGATCAGCATTAACTACAGTTGGACAAAAACGAAGAAAGAACATAGCTTAGAATTTCAGCATAACAGGAGGAATTGGTTCTGCTGTGGGTGAAGATGAAAAATTACAACAACTCTCTGTACAGATGGAATTGATTACTGGTTATGCATGCAGTGCCTCACTTAAATTTGCACAGGAGGGACCCTCCCCTGAGTTCCAAGCTTTTATGAGGCCCCCATTTAACAAATATCTGTACACAAAAGGATCCCGAACATGGCCCTATACCTGTCCTTCTGGCAGGGCAGGATTCCCAAGTGGAAAGGCCAGAGGTGGGATGGATTCCAACTCATGCATCCACTAACTATGGAGGAGGCAGTAGATGTGTGACATGCTTGTGCCCACATACCTGGTAGTAAAAAGTTATGCAACTTCATTTCTGAGTGTTTCTGGTTTTTTTCAAATAAAATAACTTTAATAGTGATTTTAATTATGAATAATAATAGCTAATAATCTATGTTTGAGAGTTTTGAAAATTTGCTTCAAATCTCCACAGACTGGGCCCACTTCTCTCTCAGAAGCATCTTCATTCACAGGTGATGTGTAGATTATCTGTTGCTCCATTGTATCAAAATATTTAAACCTCACTGAAAAAATACACACTGAGAGGTATGATATCTGACTAATGAGAAGAAAGTGTAATTTAGTTTGACAAAATTATCACATTAGTAAGGCTCTAATGTGACAGAATCCTAGGAAGAGGTTCCAAGATGACATTATAATGTAACTTCTGAAGAGATATTCACATCATTGTCATAATCATTAGCACTAGGAGGAGAAGGTTGAGAAAATTGGGGTGGAGAGAAGAGGAAGAGGAAAATGTGTATTGCTGCATTTAAGGATCCACTATGAGAAGTAAATCCTGTTTCAGCATTGCAACATCCACCCCACAACAGTACAGTTGTTTTGTGCCTAAGCAGTTAAATGGTGGAGACTGTTAGAGTGGTTTCCACACTGTAACAGCATAGCAAGTAACAGTCACAGAATGGTTATTTTGTTCCAAGCTCAATATTAATGTTATAAGTTATCTCACTCACATCTCATTCAAAGATCACGAGTTCAAAACTATGATAATCTCTGTAATCTGAAAAATATTAACTGAAATACTTTTTCCAAGGTTGCATAGCTGTGGACACCAAGCTTAGAATAGTTCAATAATTATCATCAAGTGACCCTGCATGTACATTCCCCACTGCTCAGCCTAAGAGTGGCCCTCAAACTAATTTCCAGACACAGAGAGAAGAAAAGTAAGTGAGAGCTGAGATTTTTGAGATGAAAATTTGGAAAAGGACGTAAGAATTGCAAAATAAGGTTAATAAAATGCTCTCATGCTTTATGATTGCTTGGGACCCCAAAGCTCTGAGCCCAGTTGCTTACACTAATAATCACAAACCTAATCAAAGCACTTGCACAAAGTGTTAATTATGTTTACTGAAATGTACTTGTATGATGAGATCTTCTAATTTGGGGAGAAAGTGAAAGCCACTCTGAAATTACAATTGAGAACAATGAGAGCGAAATTGGCTATTTTGAAGAACAATCACTTTAGAGAATTTACTGTAACACAATAGCATTAATCAAAAAACATTATTCCAATTTTTTATTTATCTTCTCTAGAAGGCTTATCTCATTAAAATAAGTGTAAAATCATCTGATCTGTGGACTGGATTTAACAATCAGTAGCTGCCTGTCTGATCTAGAAAGTTATAAGATATAGATTGTCCAAGGTTTATTTTAATTTGAATACAAGAGGAGATACTTGGGATGTTTCTAAATCTAGTCCTTTTCACATGTAATATTACTGCATTATAGAAAAATAAGAATAAAAAGTCTATAGTAACTATGAAAAACTTCATCCTTAATATTCATAGGTATATACAATAAATTTTAATAAATAAATATTTCTAGCTTCTTAACAGGGTGACACTGATATGAAGACAGACTATGAAAGTGGATGCCCTCAGAGAAAGACAACAGTAAAGGGATTTTTAAAATATTAAGAAAATTCCATGTTATTTACATTATAATTCTCAATTTGAAGCCAACCTTCTTAATGTAAAAATGGAACATTTTTGTTAACTATAAAAGCAAATTATTTTCTATTACATAATATTTCATTACTTAGTAATAAATTCCCATGTCAAATTTATAACAACGTTAAATATTTAAATGTGAACATTAATTGGTGGTCAAAAATGAGATATTCTAAGCTCTTAACATAGTGTGAAAATATTCCTAAATTAAAGGAGATAAGATTTACACAGGGAAAATTAAATGTTGTCATTATCTCTTTACCCACAATTTCTTATAAGATCCCAGCACATCTTAAACCCCTATGCACAGTCCTGATAATTATGCACGTAGCAGGTGAATACCACCTCCTGTCACAGCTGATTATGTCAGGTGAAGTCATTAGAGTCGACCAGAGCCTAAATCAAAGGTTACAGGCATCAATTTGATTATCTGGCTGTGAGCATTGGACTTGAAATGTCATAAAGACCTTGGGCCATTGTAGGTCATTTTCTGTGCGATACACTTTAGACCTGCAAGGTCTTGCATTTTGGTAAATGCAAGAGCATAGGTCTGCAGAGAAAAGCTGAGAAATTACCTGACTCATAGCGATAAGAAAGGGGGACAGACCATCAGAGATGATTTCCTGGGGACTCATCAGTTGTTCTGATCCATCACCAACAGAGCCATACTTTCTTATTAAGCAGTCAGGTAGGTTTCTATTATGTGCAACTAACTTCATAGTTTTTAAGAAATTGTTATTTAACAACAACAGCAAAAAGTACCAGAAGCAAGAAATTAAATAGGGCCATTGATTTAAATAAACTTCACAAGATTCTGCTCATGAATTTTATATTAGAGAGAGAGAGCATTGAAAAAATGTAAGCAATTCTATGGTAACCTGTTAGAAGCATAGAATAATTTAATATGAATATAGATAATAAAATATACCTTTTCTCAGGCTAAAGAAATTAGGAGTATATTTCATAATTTCCTTAAAAATGGTAAATGACTTTATATGTATGAAGTTAATACATTAGAATTTTGGAAAGTGAGAATGATTGTTGCAAAGGTAGCAAAAAAACAAAATATATAAAATAAATGAAGAAAATAATAAACAATAATATATAACTAATAATAATATGGACAATATAGATCCAAAATACTTTTTATGAATATCAGAATACAGAATAACTTTGAAAACAAAGAACACATAATTTTCAATAGCATATACAACATTTTTCACAATTGGCTATATGGTGGTTTGTGAGTTTGATCGGTTGGTTTTTGTTTCTGTTTTTGTTTCTGTTTTTTTTGAGACAGGATCTTGCTATGCAACTCTCTATGTAAACCAGGCTGATTTCCAAGTTGGGATCCTCCTGCCTTCCTCCCCAAGTTCTGGGATTATAGGTATGAATCACCATGCTTGGTTCCATATGTTAGTTTTTAAATGAAACCTCAACAAATTACAAAGGTTTGAAGTTAAGCAGTATATGCCCTTTGATATCAATTCAAAAAAATAAGAGGCATCAGGTGATACTAAGAATAGAAAAGGAAATAACCAACAACCTGATAACAAAGCAACTCATTTCCGATAACCAATATAATCCAATGAAAGCAAAGTTAGAAGATATTGTAGCCTGACTGATAATGAAAATATATACTAACGTCAAGGTCAATATTTGATTAAATAAAAATCATAGTCTTAAAGTTGCCTTGAAAGAAAATATGGACAAAGAGCATCTTCAAGAAGTAATCTGAAATTTCATTTCAAGAAGCTTTAAGAAAACAAGTAACATTCAAACAGAAAAATTGAAGAGCAGAGTAATACAATGAAGGATCATAGTGTAGAAATTGTTCCAAGGAAGAGGGAGAACTATGGAGGGTAAATCTAAGATAATTGGAGAGCACATTGAATACAAGGTATTCAATTGTACAATTGTCATGTGCTAACAAGAAAAATAAATAAACAAGTCAATTGTAGTTTTAAAAAAATATTAATAATTTGTTAGCCAATATCATTCAAAGCTAAAATGAAAAGGAAACCCAGAAAGGGGAGCATCACGATAGACACCATGAAAGTTTATAGCACCTTACAGTCAGTCGGCTTTAAAGTACAGATCAAAAAAGCCTATGAATTGAAAAACATAAAATCACAAAAGAATAGATAAAATTATAAATAGTTTAGTACCTGTTAAGGAAAGTAAATGTTGTTAAAAACTTTCTTATTATTAAAAGTTAAAGTCCTGGGAGTTGGTACCAGTGGGAGGGGAGAGGATATAAGGGAAGGGTATAGGAGGGTGAATCTGGAAGAAATACTATGTATGAAAATGGAAATTCTGTTGAAACTCTCCCAGGAATAGATGGAGGGGGGATAAAGGATAATGATGGAGGGTGTGAATTCAACTATGATATGTTGTAAGAATTTTATAAATGTTAAAATGTACCCCCAGTACAACAATAATATGATAAAAGCATTTTAAGAGTCTCAAAAATAATAAGAATAAAATATATCAGAGCAAAAAATGTTAAAGGCCAATTTAATCAGTAAATTCTCCCACATGTTTAAAAAGAATGACACACACACACATACATAAAAATTCTTGCAGAGGATAGAAAAAGAGGGAAACATGTCCTAATTCATTTTATGTCACAATTTTAACCTTAATATCAAATTGCAGCAAGCACATTACAACAATAACAGAATACAGGTCTACCTTTCTCACAAATAATGATACTAAAATCTTATAAACCACATCCACTGCTTTAGTTACCAATAATCCATCATGAGGAATGGGAATACTGTAGGAATGGAAGAACATTTTAATATTTGAATATCAATTGGTACAATTCACCATATTAATAAAAAGAAAATAGTAACACATTATCAACTCAATGGAAGTACTGCTGTTAACAAAATAGTCACTTCAGGGAACTTTCTCAATGTGCTTTTAAAAAACATCTAAAAAAGAAAAAAACTAGGTTAATCATATGTAATGAAGGACTATTGAAATAATTTCCCCTATAGGATGCTCTTCAAAGAAGATACTCACATGGCAATAAATGTGTGAAATGAGCCAATCTTAACTACTTGCTTGGAAGTGCATATTAAAACAGAAAAGTGATATTCCATCAAATATACCCATAATAGCTAGCATGGAAAAGTCATTACGTGATGGTTTTATTGTTTTTGTAAAAGAAGATATGGAGACACAGACACTCTCATACTCACCTGGTGTATATGTACATTGGGATTTCCAATTTTGCTGAAAACAGTTTGAGGGTTTACACAAAATGTGCACCCCGCCATGTCTGAATGCCTTGGTATCTTATTCTTGAATATGCACCCTCACCTATGGAATCAGGAGATGTGCATGGGGATCTTGAAAGAAACACAAGATTTTTATGTGGACATTAGATCAAGGGCAAACACAACAATGGGATTAGGCTATGAGCACATGATAAAAGCGAGAGCACACAAGGGAGGGGTGAGGATAGGTAAGACACCTAAAAAGCTAGCTAGCATTTATTGCCCTTAATGCAGAGAAACTAAAGCAGATACCTTAAAGCAACTGAGGCCAATAGGAAAAGGGGACCAGGAACTAGAGAAAAGGTTAGATCAAAAAGAATTAACCTAGAAGGTAACACCCATGCACAGGAAATCAATGTGAGTCAATGCCCTGTATAGCTATCCTTATCTCAACCAGCAAAACCCCTTGTTCCTTCCTATTATTGCTTATACTCTCTCTACAACAAAATTAGAGATAAGGGCAAAATAGTTTCTGCTGGGCATTGAGGGGTGGGGAGCGGGAGGGGGTGGAGTGGGTGGTAAGGGAGGGGGTGGGGGCAGGGGGGAGAAATGAACCAAGCCTTGTATGCACATATGAATAATAAAAGAAAAATGAAAAAAAAAAAAAGAAACACAAGATTTTAAGTAATTTGTTTAAATAGCAAATTAAATAAGAATACTCATTTTGAGTATATGAGTCAGTGTTTTAAATATGAATAGTTCACACTTGTGCAACTATTGCAGTGTAATTTCCAAATATTTTCAAAAACAACAAAAAAGAATAATGAAAGAAAAAGACAATTATTCTATCCATCAGTGGTGAAATGTTTACATAGGGTTATATTCTTAAATGGAATACCATTCAGCAATTATAATAAAATTACTACAGTAGATTACATATAATGGCACCAATGTTTTTCACAAGTTATGAGCAAGGAAAGCTAGGCACTGTGTGGCTCCATTTATGCACAGTAAAATCTGTAAAAACACATACTCGTTTCCTTTATATTCTCTGTACCATTAAGGTACACAGAGAGGGTACTATTGAAAGACAAAACAAACAAATAAACAAATAAAATGGTACAATGTCAATAACAAATTTTCTCCCCACACTCCCTTGAACTGACTTTCTAATAGATACTGTTAAAAGAAGGTTTGCCAGAAAAATGAAAACTGAAAGAGAGGAAACATATGTTTTCTGCTGCTAGTGATGCTTGTGTTTGTGACAGCAGAGGTGATGATTGGTTGGAGGCCTCTCTGGGTCTGAGAATGGCCCATCTGAGTTGCTCTTCTAATAGCAACTACCAAGTAAAAATTTTGGCAGGTTAATGGTCCATATTGGCTCTTGGTTCCATCTGGACAGAAAACCTTCATGATCTTGGTGGCTATCTTTTCTCTTTTGCTCCTCTAGTCCAACATATTTTGCAACAACTCCTATAGGACAATTCCCTGGATGAGAAATATCTAGAGTATTTTGTCAGTTTTGATTGAACTGAAATTGATTAAAGAATGGTCAACAAGAAAGAAATTGATTCCAATAGTCATTTTACATCAGAGATTCAGACACTAGATGAAGCTAATAATGCATGTTTTATATGTTATATGAACTCAATAAATATAACCATCTCATTATTATCAGTGGTCTTCATCTTAAAATACTCCTTTTAAACTCATGTAACTTTTCTCAGTATATTTTGTTGATTAGCATTGTTAATAATTAATGTGAGAATTGTTAAATCACTCAAATGACCTATTCTTAATAAACTGTTCTTTGGAGACTATTATAGATTGTAAACCTTATAGCTTCATACACATCCTTATGTAGTGGTTTGCCAAAGCTATTGAAAGATTAAATCTATAGTCTGGATCTTTTCCTTAAGTTTTCTTCAATTAAATTAGAAAGAGAAGTCTATTTATTTATGCAAAGAGTCATATTTCTTTATATGATTATGTAAGCAATTCAAGTTTTCCTTACTTAAAAATTAACATAATCATACATTAATTTATTCTTTCCAAAAATGTCAAGAGAATTATTATTGCTTTCCCTATCTCTAAAATAATATTTAAATTTCCTGAATCATCTCTCAAAATAATTAGTTCAAATAGAATGGTTTTATTCAGATTATTTATAAATATATGCAGTATATATGTATATATATTTATATTTTCACTTCACTTTGAAATAATTTAAGTGAATAAAAATTCAAGATTTCTTTTTACCCAGAACAAAAAAATAATAAAAAATCAGTACCAAAGAAATCACAGATGAAAACATGATTGCTCATAAAAAGAATAATTAAATGATAAAGTCAATACACTTTCCATGGTACTGTAAAATCAAGCCAAGTCTATACTGTAGCCCAGACATTTAAAACAATGTTGCAGAGATAGGAAAGATTATCTTGTTTTGTGGTATAAATTCAGACAAACTCTAGTTTACCCCAACTTTATTGAATATATTCATTACAAATTTTATAATAGGTTCTCTTAGGTGCCAAGCTAGTGGAAGGTTTATTTGACACAACAGCATTGGCAGAGCAGCGTAGTAACTGAAATGTTCAGATGTCCAAAGAAGAAAACCTAAGCCCGCTGTTCCAGATGGCAGGTTATTGTGAATGCTTGTTCCTATTACAAAATACATCTGACCACAAGGCTGAAAAGCTAATAAAAGTGGCCATATGAGCCTTCATAAATCAAAACACATTTCTTTCTCTTACAAGGCTTTTGTAGGGTAAGGCTACCATAAATGAAGCCCATTTAAACCTGGGGCATATTAGTACTAGACCACATAGAGTGATGGCAATCATCTAACCTGTGAAGAGAAATTCCTTCCACAGGTCTACATATGCCTATGCAAACATTTTATTACTAGGACTGACAGAATGTGAACATTTATTACTGCAGAAGTAACAAATGGACTAGAAAATACTTTACAGGCATCATGTTTAGTTCTCAAATCTAAGATATTTTAGATCTTCTCAAAAGAAAAGAAAAAATGTAAACCTCAACTGCTAGTGCTATTGTACTCTTGGAGGCAGAAAGTAGAGTTTATGGAGGGTGAAATAACAGTTACTAAATGATGTAGCTCCACTGCTTTTATTGTCTAAATGAAATGCAAAAACTCTTGATAGGGAACTCAAGAGCCAAAGAAATAAAAAGTAAAAAATAATGTGCCTAGACTATAAGAGGTATTCAGGAATTCAAGGAAATTATTTCAATAATATTTATAAATAAGCCATGACATAAGACAAAATAGGTATTCCTTTTTTCCATCTTAGTAAAGCAGAGCTAAGCTTGTTCTTTAAAAAATGGTTCTGAGTCCACACAAGCAGAACTTGTAAAATTGATGCCATATGAGCCTTTATTGTTGGTAGTTAACTAGCTGCATTGTGTATTTCCTGGTTTATTCACAGAATTTCATTCACTGGACTCATGAAATATCCTTCACTGGATAGTGAACTTATCTGATCCATTTCAAAAAACAGGAGTATTATTCAAATTACTATTAAAATATACAAAAATTTTATTTCAAATGATATCAAGTTATCTCTAGGTCTTCTTTTGTTCAATCATATTAAAATTTTAACCCACTAAAATCAAGATGCTATCAGGTTTAGAAGTTCCTTTTATTACCAGGGAAGTTCTATTTTCCACAAGTACATCCACATTACAGACAAGAATACTTTTCCATAGCATTGTGTTCTCCATGATATGTGAAAACATATGAGTATTTTCATTTCTTTTATTTAATTTTGATTATGTCTTCATTTGCTTGCTCAGGCTACTGTACCAAAATACTACAGATTGAGTGGCTTGTAAGCAGCATTTACACACCACACTCTGAAGGCTGGGAAGTTCGTGATCATAGGCAGATTCAACATTTGGTGGGAATCTGCTTCCTATTGTACAGAACACTGTGTCTCACAAGCTGTAAGGCTAAGCAAGATCCCCTGGCATCTTTAGGATACTAATCTCACTCATGAAGTTTTGCCCTCTTAAATAATCACTATCCAAAGACCTTGTGTCTTAAAACCATCATTTTCAGATAATATTTCTTTCTTTATTGTTATGCTGGGCAGGGTACATTGTGGCATTTACAAAAGTTCTTACAATATATCAGATATATCATATTTGAATTCCCCCTTCCACCATTCTCCTTTATGCCCCTCCCCCCAACCCCCATTGCTGGGATAGTTTCAACAGGTTTCATTTTAAGATTTAAATATGGGCTGGAAGTGTAGCTCAAACAGTAGAGGACTTGCTTTGCAACTATGGAACCCTGAGTTCAAACTCCAGTACCGACAAAAAAAAAAACAAAAACAAGATTTAAAAATAAAAATCCTGGGAGATGCAAACATTCAGATCATAGAGGATATCATAGTGTATATTTAGTTACAGAAGTAGAATCTGTTTTTATCATAGATGTCACAGAAATTGCTTGTTGATTCTTGTACCAACTCTCTTTGCTCAGATAAACAGCAGCATATAAAATTACAGATGACTTTTTAAGTATGAAAATAAAGTAAAATTAATCAATGAATGCAGTGTAAAAGGGAAGATATTAATTTTCAGTTGTTTGTTCATATTACATTTATTATGGGTTGGAGTTTAGAATTGATATTTATTTCATTATAGTATAATTTCATTTTTGTTAGTTTTACTGAGCTCAAAGATCAAGTTTCTTTTAAAAAGTACTTTCCTTACTTCATATACAAGTATGAACATAGAATTTTAAAGCCTGTTGAAATCACCATAAGAAGGGAACTGAGGTAGAAAGGAGAAAAATAGAAGAGATGAACCAATTCAAGTTATGATACATATATACAAGAAAATGTCACAATGAAACACTCTGTGTAGCTATCTTAAACATATAAAATGTTATGTTTCAACAAGAACAGAAAGGCAAAACAGGTCCTGTCTGGGGAGGTGTGTACCAGTGGAAGGGGGAGAATACAAGGAAAGGGGGTCAGAGGGTGAATATAGTGGAAATATAATGTACACATTTATGTAAGTGGAAAAATGGACCTGTTGAAACTATTCTAGGAATGAGGGGAGGGAGAATAAAAGAGAATGATGGAGGGGGTGAGTTCAACTATGATATATTGTAAGAAATTCTATAAATGTCACAATGTGTCTTGGCATAACAATAATAAAAAACAAGTGCTAAAAAGACTTTCTTGGTGAATGAGGAGTTATTGTTTGATGGGTGCACATCTCAGTTTGGGCATCAAAAGTTCTAGAGATGATGACGGTATACAACAAGTGAATGTCTGAATGCCAATGATAAAAGCCAAAAAGGTGAATTTTAGATTGCTTGTATTTTCAATTTTTTAAAAAAAATGTAGAGAAATATCTCATTTTATTCAAACAGAATCTGGAGGATTAAGAATTATTTTTTCACATCTTATATCACCCTGTGAAATAGACAATAAAAGATTCATCTGGCTTACTGTTTTCCTGTAGGTTGTGAAAAAGAGTTATTGCGAAGAACTATTGTCAGCTCTTACAAAAGCTCTTATTGTCTCTTTTACAGCAAAGCTCTAGCATCCACATTTACAGAAGCTTTACAAAAGTCAAATTCAATGAAATGGTGTGGGCCTACGCACACTGGAAGCTACCATATGCAGTAAGGCTGACTAAAATGAACAAGGTTAGAATGATTTGATTTATTTCTACTCATAAGTAGTGTGACATCATTTGCTTCTGTTTATAGATAATGTGTCCTAAAATAAAATAGATGATGTGTCTAAAAACAAAACCTGTAGTTACCAGGGTATCATGTTCTCATATTCACTTCAATGATTGACTCATTTACTCATTCATTCATCTACACCTACTTTGCTAGGAACTGACTATGTTAGGCTATGTTAAGTGCAGGGGGAAAAATAAAGATAAAATGTAACTGTCATAAAATGTAACCATCACAAAAAACCTATCAGTTCCTCAGTGGTTGTTCTCATCTAAATCGATTCTTTTAATAGAAGGCATCCATTATTGTAGTACTAATATTATAAATATCTTGTTTCCTGAGAATGTGGAAAATAGTTGTATTTGCCTCAAAGTTTGAGAATCAAAGAAAATAATCCACACACACATACTGCCTCATTGTTTGCCACATGTCCACTGTTATTTTCATTATTGGCGATACTGTTTAATGTGGGATAAAATCTCTTCCAGTTACTGGAAAGGGCAGAATCATTAAACATAAATATATTTCTGCTGAACTGTCAAGAAGTGTATAAGCAGACTAAATATCTACACTTAGTGCTAAAATTATTAATGTGGGAAAACGTGCATCAGGTTTTCTTACAATAGACTTCCCACTTGTTAAGTGAGAAAATATGCTCAAACCTTCAGTAAATCCCATTAATGATAAAGGTTTTATGACAACCTTAGTCAACTTTGACTGCCATAATAAAATACCATAGACTGGGTGACTTCCACAACAGAAATTTATTTCCTCACAGTTATAGAAACTAGAAGTCTGAGATCATTGTGCCAACTGGTCAGGTCTGGATAAAGCCTCTTTTCTCTTCCTGGATGCAAATGGCCACCATCTCCTTTTATGTCCCTTCCTGGCAGAGAGAGAAAGAGAACAAGCTCTCTGGTATAGCTTTTTACAAGAGTCCTCTGGAATCAGAGCTCAATGACCATGATATCACCTAACCCTAATTACCTGTCAAAGGTTTCATCTTCAAAGACAGTTACACTGGATGTCAGGGCCTCCACATATGAATCGGCGGGAGAGAGTAATACTCAGTCTTCACAATGGTTATACACACAATAGTGATTTTAAGGTACTAAACTCCATCATCCAAGATGCTAGAGGTTTCTATTCCAACCCTGCTCATATTGTCAGCGTGCTTTTTTGGTCATCCATCTCTTCTGGTCTAATAGAGAGAGAAGTTCTAAGCAGAACTTCAGATCCTTAGTGTTTTTCTCCCCAGCCAGGAATTGACTATGAAAAACTTTCCCAGGAAGGGGCAGATAACTCTTTACAGTATAAGAATTGGCCCACAGTAGAATAGACCTTTTACTCCTTTTTAGATTTTTTTGGTGGATATATACCTGAGAGATCACCATGAACATTGCTACTGTAGAGCAAGTTTGCAAAGAGAGCAATAGAACATAGAAAGAAATAGACGTGCTGGGTAGATAGCCCTGGTGTTGTTGAAGTGCTTGGTCTTATGTACTCCCGAAGTTTACTCTGCCTCTACCATTGCAGTGTATGTGTGTGTGGGTGTGGGTGGGGGGTGTTGAGGCGGTTTATTTCCATTATTCTTTTTACTATGAACTAGTCCCTGATAAGTTTAGACCTTCAAAAAGTCTTGAGCTTTTGGCTGTTGTTACTTCACAGGTCACAGTTGCTACCTCTCATTTAAGCCTACAACTAACACTGGGGTTGAAGCTCATCAAATATGCCTATTAATATGCATTTTACTAATACTTCTTCTGTTCATTCCATGAAAAGCACATAAGATGCCAATCTGATCAAAGATTTTTGGGCTCCACTCTTCAATTCAATTCAATCACACAATGTAAGTCAACTCATTGTGTCCATAATATCTGTGCAAATATTTAAAGACAGTTTTAATTACTCTACTACAACAATTCATATGATCACAGATGCATTTAAGCCTTATCAATAATTTCAGCATAATCATGGGTATCTAAGCCAGATATATAGGAACCCACAACTGGTCAGATGAAGTCTGGAATGAAAGCAGAATTCATTTTGCTTAATAAATCTTCAGTGAGGCTCCAAGTGGGATGGAAGTAGGAATGAACTTGAAGTAAACTTTAGAAAGTTTAATTGCAGGATATGCTAAAGCACCATAATGCCTGTGGCTATCACTTCACCCTTTTCATTCTCACGATAGCAAAAACTATATGCTGTTTTCAGTGATTACTTGAAGCCTCCTTTTCAACTTGTCTCACGTTTTTCAGTCCTACTCCTCCAAGGAGAATAAATGGACAATTTTTTGAGAGTCTCAGGATAACTGCATTTAATCATAAACATATTATTTTCTCAAGGGTGTGAATGGGACACAGAGAACAACCCAGAAGTGAGTGAGTTCAATAGCTTATGAGAGAATGAGAAACAGATAATGCATAGCAGGGGAATACAGAAAAGAAAGTTCAAGAATATTTTTAAGATATCCATAAAACAAGAACAGATTGTAATGAAAAGTAGGTAATTAGAGAACACTAAAGATTTATTAGATACTTAGAATATGCTTAATTAAACTAAAACAGTAAAAGAAACTCTGAGAGACAGAAATCAAGGAACCTTCCAGGAGTCAGGAATGAAACCCAAGGAGATGAAAATATGAGCAAGAGTAAATAATATTGATAATCAATTTAGAAAGCTTAATATTTTGTCTAATAAGAATTGTTAAGAAATGGAAGAGAAACAATAGAATAAAGGAAATTCATCACAATAATAGACAAACTTCCAAAATGAATACAGAGCATGCATTCCCAGAATTTTAAGTCTTCCCGTGTTTGAAGTAATTTTTTAAAATCTTTAAAATCAGAGAGTTTGAACTCTGGACTTTGTGCTTGCAAAACAAATGCTCTACTGATTAAGCCACACCTGCAGTCCATTTTTCTCTAGTTATTTTGGAGATGGTGTCTCAGGAAGTATTTGCTGGGGCTGGCCTCAAACCACAATTTGCCCAATCTCAGCCTCCCCAGTAGCCAGGATTACAGACATGGGCCACAGATGCCCGGCTAATGTGTGAAGTAAAATTTAAGATGACATCTTGTGAAATTTCAGAACATGGCCAACTAAAAAAGATCATTTTCAGGGCAATGCAGATAGATTCCCTGAAAAGGAAATTTTTGACGCTGGTATTAAACATACCAGCAACAGCACAGAAGCTATAAATAGTGAAAATATATACTTAAAGTCACAAGCACAACTACCAGGAACCACAGATTTTGTCTCTAATAAAAATATAAAAATATAACAAAGATGACAGAAACTTTAATTCTCACACACCATCTCAGAAAAGGTTATTTGAAGACTAAAACAGGGAGAGATAGTGTAGGATATTGAAGCCAAGGAGAGTGGGAGAAAATCCCTAATTGAAGGCAAAGAATTTCCAGGTTAACAGCCTTAGCATCAGGAAATTCTGAAGTCAGAAAAAAAACAAGACAATGCAAACCTGTTTTCAAAAATAATTGATTACAAAGATCTCAAAACCTCTAAAAATACCCCAGACTCATGGAATAAAATTATTTCTATATAAAAATTTGGACATTGTGGTGAGAATGGAGAATTTTTAAATTCCCTATGATTATGTATTTATTCTTCCAAATGTTACTTTAGGATAACTTGGCAAGGTGCAAATATAGAGCTTTTTTTAATACTTTTACTTACATATGTCTTTTCTAGAATCGCTTCATTTAAGTCTCAGTGGCTGTAAATGGAGTGTGTAAAACAAGTATCCTGGAATAGCTGCTTTCTTTTCTCTTTGTTCCATGTAATAGTTTAAAAGATCAGTTTGTGATATGAAATTTTCTTCTCCTCAAATATCAGAGATATTAGGAAAACAAATTACAAACAAAAGTGTGCTTATTCCCAATGTCAAATAGGGGAAATGAAGAAGACAGCTTAAGCGTATTTGTGTTGGGTAGGGGTGGGGATGGTAATGAATCCTGTTTCTGCTGACTTCTATTGTCTGTAAAACCCTTTTTAGTCAGTGAAATAATACTCTGCAATATGCATGTCACTTTTTTCTCTATTCAAGTTGAAATAGAGTGCTATTCAACTTGAGTAGTGTACTATGTAAAAATAGTGTACTACGGTAAAAATTAGACAACTGGGATAGCATCAATTGTTCACTGTATTTGGAGATACAAGCATTGCAAACAGATGTGACTACCTTAAATACCTGGTTTTGTGTGCCCATGCTTTATACATTGATAAACTTTATGTTAAAGAAAGTGCTTCTTTCCTTTTTTCATGTATTTCCTACCATGAAAGGAAAATTTAAAGGCAGATTTTCCACAAAACTTTACTTTCTATCCAATCATGGCATTTTTACTAATTATTTATTTGATACCGTGTATTGCCACATCTCAAATTTTAAACATGTATCTTCTGCTCAAGTACAAGCACTCTGGTGATGCAGCAGAGCTTCTATTGCTGGAACTTACTGTTTTTACTTTGTTTGAGTAACAATGATGGTGCTCTAGCATTGGCTGAAATCTTTACATCCAAAATAACATCTTTGATTCAGAAAAAGGATATAATTATATGGTCTGCGTTCCAAGAAAACTTGATATTTTAAGCATAAGTAGCAAAAATTAGCTTAAGTAATTATAACCCACAGTACATTACTTCTTAAAATTTTTGTGTTTTCTTTTGCTTCAAATTTCTTGCCCAGAATGTGACATAACTTAAACATGAAATGTAGTAATTCCAGTTTTTCAAATTTTTCTCTTTAGACATATCAGGCCTGTGATACAAACTTAAGTTACCACAAAAATACATTAAAAACTAATCCTTCTTAGCTTACATTTTTCTAGTTCTTTATAAAGACCAAATTGCTAATTTGACAAATGTCATGTTGAGCGAATAATTGAATGGCTATTTGCTGATTTACTACAAGTACTGGACACTCTAAGAGAAGACAGTATGAGATAAGTTTTCTAAAACGAGCAGCTCACAAACAAAATAGAAACTTATAGTGGAGTGTGTTAAGTGCTCTTTTGCAGTACTGCTGTGAACTGAGTGTTGTAGTGAAAAAGGAAAGAGTGAGTATTTCTTCCTGGGTTTGTATGCAAATGATTAGCAAGGGGGAAAATGAACAAACAAGCATTAGGTTTTGCCAACCTGGTAGAACTGGAGGGTTGGGTGATGAGGCAGACAGAGTGGAGAGCATGTAGATTTTTTTGAGGGAGAATTACAATTTCATTTTAGTTGTAAAATAAGATTTAGGTCAAGTCAGATATAAGAAGTAAGTGTGGAAAGTGTACTAAAACATCCTATAGGACATATAGAGTAATTTAAATTATTGAAATTAGTTGCAGCTTGCAGTAAGGTGTGATAACTGGGGCATGATATGAACTATAATTACAGAGTATTGTGCCCAGAACATGTCACAGACTTAAGAGACTACTGGTGAAAATCCCTATTTTTCTGAGTCCAATAACTGTAAACTTGTTGGGTGAAACACCCTGATATTTATCTGCAACCTCTTTTTACAGAATCCATCAGAGAATCACAGCAATTTATAGAACTTGCATAGCTTCCTTCAGGTTCGGATGTGTGTTTTCCAGTACAACACAGTGGGATACTTGATTAATTTACAACAAGGATGGATAAGCATTAGCAAACCATGTTCCTGAAAGTTATGAAATTTTATTTGAGCTAGAGTATGCTACCTAGTCTATGAAGAATGTATATTCCTGGGGGTGGAGTGAAGATTAAAAACTTGTTTGTTTGGTTTCAAGATACAAAATGAAAAAAGAAAAATAAATTGCTTAATAACCTGTAACTTTTTTCCTTAGATCTACTTGGTTGGCCTTTAAAACTTGGTTGGAGAATCATTCATTGCACATGCATTTGTTTAAAGTACACTAATCCTAATACAATCTCTAGCAAACATTACGGAAGTATTTCAGTTACATACCTCTATTTTGGCTAAATGAAAAGCAACTTAAAGAAAACTGGTTGAAAAATTAAATGAAAATTTATTGATTATATTTCTGACACTTTGCTTATAAATCATCTTTCTGAAGTGATAGGCACAGTTTATTGAATTTTTATTACAATGCAATATTTCAACATGTTTTCTACCATTTTCCTCATGTTCTGTTCTAATAAATTCACTTTTTCTTTTTATTTCCATTCTCTTTTTTCTTGTCATTTTTCCTTTTTTTCTTCTTTTGCTTTCTCTTCCCTCTTTTCTTACTTCTCCTTTTCTTCTTTTCTTAAGCTAATTTAAATGGCTTTAACTTGTTTGTTTTGAGTTGATATCAGCCACTCAAAACAGTGCTAAAATGTTCTTTACAAATATATTTACAATGAGTGACTATTATTTTTGTGCAAGCAATTCACGAGTTGATCACATTTTGAGCTCTTAATTTTTAAAGGATTGTAATGCAACCTTCCCTAAAGTTAAAAGTAATTCACACCGCCTTCAGAAATACATGAGAATGCCTTTTGTTTATTGGGCAGTTTGATATGTACACATACATTCTCATTTTCGCTTGTTGGATAACAGAGGAAATAGCATGCCTTTTCTTGTCTTGATTGGGAATTTCAAAATTTTGAACAATGGTTTGTCTGTTTGTGAGTTTGCTGTTATTCCATAGCATATGTCATTCAAGCTAACCTAAGTGCTTTTGCTGTATTAGAAGTACCAGCACTTGTTCATTTTTAGGAAGTAGTTTTCCTTATATAAGCTTTGAGACATTTTAGACTTTTTAAATGACACTGTTGGATATATATTAGGCACTGTTGGATATATATTAGGCACAGGTCAATAACTTGGAGTTGCAGAATCCTGTCTTAATTTAGTTGTACACAACAAGAACAGATAAAAATACTGCTGCACACTTTCTTGATTTGTTTTTTTAAAAAATCTCAACCCCTTGTGTTCTCTCCTAAATTTGGTCTATTGACACTTCTTCTCAACTGAATAAATGTTTTCTAAACCACCAGTCAATGGAGTCAAAGCTTTTGGACTTTTTTCGGTGTTGGGGATCAAACCCAAGGCTTTGTGCATGCAAGAGGAGTGCTCCACCACTGGGCTGCATCCCCAGGCCTCTGAGACAACCTTGTTCTTGATGTCTCCATTTTCTTCCCCCACATATCTGGTCAGCTTTAACTCTAGGATACGAGTGTAGTCTTACCATTTTTTCTCAGCTCTAGTAAGACCTCATCTGAATGTCTTTCTGCTTTCATCCAGTATTAGCAGACCTGCCTTCTTGTTCCCATATCCCCAACATAGTACACCATTAACATTTCTAGAATGCTCAGTTGCTTCAGGGTTACAGTATAAGATGTCAAATAAACAACCCCAAACAAACAAACCCGAAAGGAAAATCTGGAGAATAAGATTTTAAAGCTGTGACATTCTTTTGAGAATGAAAAAGTTATGCACTCATGGAGGACTCTGCGAATGTCAAGAGAGACCTGAAAAGGCACAAAGCCTCACCTTTGACCTTGAGTCCCCATACCAGAAGAAAGTGAATCTAATGAGAATTGATTGGTTTTTTGTGGTGAGAGTGTGTGTGCTTAGAGGAGAATATTAACTTTAAGTTTTTATAAACTTGTGATTCTGTTTGTATATTTTCAATCTTAGCAACCTTTCCTTTCTTTAGAAAAATTTATCCACTAGCTTCTGATCCCAATCTAAGTCCCTCTACATTACCGAAATACGGGACCTCCTTTTTCAGAACTCGTGCATATAGTTTTCAACATATAAATTTAATGTATAATTTCTTTTTCTCATATAATGTGCAATAAAGATAATGTATTACATTAATTTAAGCAAAAAGATACCTACTCTTCTGACATAAGTAAATACTGTTTTATGTAGGGTAATATCACGAACCACACATCCAGCAAACTTATTTATCTCTTTTGCTCTCTCTAATCTGTTGTTGAAATCCTGCCTTGACATTTATTTTTTTCACTAGCTGCCCTTGAAGGTGGGTCAATAGCCAGCCTCTCCTCTCACAATTTGATGTGTTTCCTCCTGAGCTGCAGAAAGACTGCTAGGCTGTTTTGGATTTGGCTGTTAATATTTTACTTTCTTTTAATCAACTTGTTACTTAGTAATAAGGGCAGAAATGACATCTAAAAATGTAAACCCACAAACACTTACCCAGAAACTTAACAACAGCTTTTGATAGTTTAACACCTGCTATGAGTCGAATTGTACAATCCCACACACCAAAATAAGTTAAAGTCCTGATCTCCAGTATCTGTTAATATGATCTTTCAGAAATAAGGTCTTTAAGTAATCAACTCAAACTGAAGTCCTCGAGGAGGACAGAAACAAAGATGTGAGCCACATGAGCGTGAAGGCAGACATCAGGTGCTGGATTTAAGAGAGAATGAATGACAAAAATGGACAAAAAACTGGGAAGACAGTAGACAGTCACTGGACAGATTTCCCCTCACAGCTCGCAGAAGGAACCAACCCATGTGGCATCTTGATCTTGTATTTCTAGAACCCAAACATCTGAGACAATAAATTTATCTTGTTTAAATTACTCAATTTGTCATATTTTGTTGCAGAATCTCTAGCAAACTAAATGTAAAAAGAAAAAGATCCTTTGTTTAAAAAGTAAATTTCAGTATTTTGATTTAAATCCAGATCCTGTATAATGTATTTTCATCCAAAATATTCTTCATAAATCTAGATCTGCATAGGTTCCTTACAAGAAAGTAAATATTGAAGAAATCTTGGGAGTAGATATTAATATTACTAAGCCAATACTTTCCAGGAATCAGTTTGGAATAATATGATATTATTTACTGGAATATCTTTTGAAATAGTTCTTTTGAATTCTGCCTCTACATACAAATACTAATGACCCTTATATGGAAAAAAATTTTAAATTATTCTTGCAACATTGAATTTGAACTGAAAAATCATTCAGAGAGTTCTAGATAGTACCATGAAATTCTTTTTTCTTTTTGAAAGTTCTCTCAAAAAAAAAAGGCTTAGAAAAGTTTTACAATGATGTCACTTCCTCTTCTTTCTCACCTCTAAGTTGACTATAGACTAAAATAAAAATAAATTGCAGAAACAGGAAAAATAGCTGTGATGACATCTAAGCATTCTGTCATCTCCTGTCCAAGCTATTTCATTCATCTTCAGCTTCTATGACAGGAAATTGTCACCAGGCTCTCCTCATCTCAACTCCCTGAGCCTCTCCTGAAACTGAGTGACACAGAATATCAACCACTTGATAAATCTTGAGCCTCTGGCTTCATTTCCCAGCTACCACACTCCTTCTCTTTCTTTTCTCTGACATGATGAATGAAGCAGAAGCAGATTTTTAAAATAATGTTTCAAAAATAAAAGGTTTTTGTTTTGATTATTAGAGATAAATTGCATTCTGAATCATAATGCAGGACCACAGGACAGATTTTTATCCAGTATTATTATTGTTGTTAAATTATTCAGTGATACCCATTAGCAATATGATAACGTGGCAACTGTAAAGTTAGAATTGATCAGAGGAGTAGACTACATCAGAAGCTTACTTTGAACACCTAACAAGTTGATCATGCACTGATTCAGAAATCATTAAAATTAGCGACCAAGATAACGAAATAACATATATGCTTACTTTTCAAAAATCTACATCTAGAAAAAATACCTCAACTAACAACACATTAGGAGTATCTTTTCTTCAATATATCATTATTATTTTCATTATCAATTTCTACCATCTTCACATCATCAAATAAACAAGTCAAGAATGTATTGTTTTTCTGAGATAAACTGCTTCTTATCATGCTATTTATGTAGATGATAGATGATAGACTGATAGATAGACAGAGATATAGGTTCATATAGACAGATAGATGATAAATTGATAGATTAAAACCTGAGATGTGATTTTTTCTTGTCTACATTCAGAATTTTTAAAGTGCAAATATATAGTTTTCTGACAAAAAGCAAGTTCTTCTAAACTTTGCTAGAAATTTTCTGTGACTTTCTCATATAAATGTATATATCCTGAGGGAAGTTCTCTCTTTACATATTAATAGACTTTTAAATTAATCTTACAGGGATTAAATTTTAAAAAGTATGAATTTTACACAAAGCTTTGAATGCAATATATACAAATATAATTATGCAACATGTTCACTCTCTGATTGGAATGTGGTCAGTGATTATCTGATTTTTACTAGGTTTTAAATGGAGGATTTCATATTCCTCATTAAAATTAATAATGTAATTATTAATTTTCCACAACATATGTTCACTTCATTCATAAGAACATAATAAAAAAGATTATACATATAGTACATTTAAAATTTTTTAAATTATAATGTGATTTAAAAATTATAAATGGAAAAATTCCTTAAATCACAATTTCATCTGAAACACATATTTGTATATACAGATGAGAAATTAAACAAAATGTTTACTCCTTAAATTACCATAGCATTTAATGTCATAGTGTATTGGATATGTAATGTTATCTTTACTTTTAAAGGTAGCTACTGCTCAAGCTTGCAAAAATATCCAGGCAATCTTTATAAAACCTTGAGCATTTCACATAAACCAACTCTTCCTCTACTGCTTCACAAGCCATAGAGTTTAGGCAAGAATTTCACTTGTCTTTTAAAATGCTTTATTGTTCTACTTATACTACTTACAAATTGGAGTGATTTTTGTATTTGCTTTCATCAATAGATTTCAAGTTGATAGGAATGACATTGGTGGTAATAATAACAGCTTTATATGAAGTCATCTTAAGAACTCAGCAATTGAGAACAGTGTCTGAAAGCGCTCTTTTATTCTTTGCTTTATATATAAAAGACTTGAAAGGACATTTCTTGATTAGTTGTATCTCAAACCCTTTTTAGAAACCTCTTCTTTTCCCACAAAATGAAATATACTCATAAAAGATTCAATTCATTATTTTGGCATGAAATATGTTCAATTATTTTCCGATCATTGAAAAGTGTATTTAGAGAAATTTATTTGAAGAAAATCAAAGAGCCCCTGAATGCTAATTTAGCTACATTTTCTTTTGCTTTCATTTTGACCTAATCGGAGTTCATACTCAAAAGTCTGTAATTATATAATACCCTCCAAAGCCATTTTCATCGATACACAATTTTTCTATACCACACAATAATATTTTTCAATCTTCTTTATTATTCTACAAAATTTGGGATACAATTTTGACTTATATCAATATTGGTCCATTCCATCCATCTTTCTCTCTCTTTCTTTCTCTTTTTTAATTTCCATTCACCCTTATTGTTGGGACAATAATTGACTTACCTTCCCAAGGTCCACTTGATTCTTCCTGTGTGGTAGCATTGTTTTCTCTCCTATGTCTGAGTGTGTCCAGCCGGGCCATCCTTCCCACTGGATCTTTCTCTACCTGCCTGTGAGAGGCTCTGAAAGGCTTTGTGAGGAGGTGGCTTTCTGGACAGGACATCTCCTGAGGTCACAGGACTTAACCAGGATAAATCATCCTTCCAGCTTCCCTTCACTTTGGGGTTCAGGTATTGTTCATGTTGTTTTATTGTTCATACCTCTAACAGATATTATTTACCAAGCAATCTATAGCCAAAATGCTTGACATTGTACTGTCTGAGTACAATGAAATTTCAGAATATATTCCTTGATTTGAGGAAAAAAAAGCCAAAATATTTTAACATCTAAAACAAACAAAAATTATATTGGATTATTCAAAACAACCAATACTCACTTATGAACTTAATTCTGAAATCTTTATAGCAGCATTTGTCTAGTGAGAACTTGGATATTTCTTGGATATATAACAGTTGAGAAAATAAACTTCCATGCACAACTTCATTTATCTTACATGCATGTGAGCCATACATACTTCTGAAATACCAAAATACCTAGCATTCCTCAGAAATTCAAAAGTAGATGTAAGAAATTTTCTAATTCATCTTAAAAGAATCCTATGTAGAGTTAACCACAGAAGTTCCCAAGACTTTAATCTGTGACACCCTCTTTTCTGAACTAATAAAAATGACTATAAGAAAAATAATCATATTTTTCAGTGATTAAAAATGTTACCAGGAAAAATATATTTTAGACCAATATATTATAGATTAAGCTTTAATTTCCCTGAACTTGTACTCCTTGAAGTCGGTGGCACTATCAATTTAAGATTTTAACTTTAGCTGTCAACATTGCATGATAAATATTTCATTTATGATAGCTAAGTCCAATTGTAAAATTATTTCAAACACACAATTCCAAAATAAGCCAATGGCTTCCAAAACATACTGAATAACAACTCAGAGAAGAGAGAGTAGTGTTGGGTATTAGCTTTTTTTTCAAAATATGATTTGCATATTTAACAAAACATTTTGTATCTTCTTTTAATCTACCAATCTGTGAATAGTTACATATTTTCTTTTATGTTTACTGATATCTCACATTATAATTGAATCATGTGACTTTATTGCATGTTTAAAAGTGGGTTCCAGCTTCTACTACAGTGTTATTTCAGTATCAAATATGTAATGTGCTGCACTATTGTGTAGGAGGATGAGACTGCCCTTAGGAGCTATAGCTAATTATGTATAAGACATCATGTGACTTATAACTCACTTCAGATGTAAATGAGGGTACTTGTGTATATATTTGAACACGAAGAATTATGCCCCCTAGAGGACAGTGGCAATGTGTGCAGACATTTTTGGTTGTCACAGCTAGAGAGTACTTCCATTATCACTAGTAGGGTAGAGGGACAGGGATACCATTAACATTTCTTCCAAAGCACAGAATAGCCTTCCACAACAAAGAATTATCTCTCTAAAATGTCAATACTGCTAAATTTGACAAACCCTCACTCAAACATATAGATACATGCATATGCATATTAATATTTCATAATGTCAAAGACTGATTTTTTAATTCTTAAGTAACTACAATGAGGACATTATTAAAGAAATAAAAACTTTGCTAGTTTTTATTTGAGATTAATTCTCATATTCTTTTCCTCACTCTTCCTACAAATTAGTTCAGGTAAGTAGTCTCTATAAATTATTTTCATATACTAAATATAATCACTATTAATAATAGAGTTTGGTGATACACAAACTAGCGGTGGATGCTCTCCTTGCAGAAGTGAAATGTGACCAAACATCTAAAGAACTGAAAAGGATGCATGGTGACTATGTAGAAGAAAAAGGAATTCTGCTGGAGACACAGCTTGACCCAGGGACTTCAAAAGTCTTGAAAACCTGCTAAGGAAAGTATGGGGAACAGCAGGGAGTCTGATGTGGCCAAGCAGAGTCAGCAGGGGAGAGTGTTGATGGAGGATGAGAAGGTCCGTGAATGGAGAGCACCTGTGCAGAGAATTGATGCCCCAAAGAAATGCAGGGTAAATCACAGGCATAGTTGGAAATTTCTTTTTTTTATTGTATGTATTTTTTTACTGTTGTGCTGGGTGGAGGTACATTGTGTCACTGACAAAAGTTCTTAAAATATATCAGATATATCATACTTGAATTTACCCCCTTCACCGTTCTCTTTTATGCTTCCTTGCCCCTCTTATTGGAGTAGTTTCAACAGGTCTAATTTTTTATTTACATACCTGTGTGCACAGTATTTGCATTTTATTCAACCTCCCACACCCTTTCCTCACCTCCTCCCCCTCCTGCGGGTACCAACACTCCCCACACCACACTATTTTTTGTATAAGAAAAAATAGCTACACAGGGAGTTTCTTTCTGATATCTCCATGTATATATGTACAATAACTGGAATTGATTCATCTCTCGTTCTTCTTTCTTAATAGTCACATTAAATGATTAAATTATTTCAGGTTATATTAAATTTAGCAGTTAATTGCACTAAACATAAAGTGGTACAAATAAAATCATTTTAATGTGTAGAAAATATCAAAAATCATGACTCAGTTATTTTACATTCTTTTTTGTTCTTTTTACTAAGTTTTGAACACATTTATATTTGGGCTAGGCACATCTTAAGTACTTGATCATCAAATGTGACCAGTAATTACTGCGTTGTATAGCACAGGTATGAATTATTGTTGTTGCAGTTTTAGAGAAAGGGCCTCACTATGTAGCCCAGCCTGTTCTCAAACTTATGATCCTTCTGCCTCAGCTACAGAATTGCTGGGCTTATAGAGGTATACCACCATACTCACCTTTAGGTGTAACTATTGTACCCTTTTTATCTGAGTGAAATGGAAAACTTACAAGAACTTTGGGGAAGGCACATGACACTATCACAATTTTGTTTTAACAAGATCACATGGACTGCTTTTTGGAGATATTCAGGATTACAGATATACACGGAGTTAAAAAACAGAAAGACGAAGCAGATGACCACTAGAGTAATACAAACAATAATGACATTTATGTGACCCCCAACTGACACTGAGGTGTGAGGTTAAAGTGGCCAGGTCTACATATTTTTTAAGGCAAATTGGCTGATGGATTGCATTGAGCTGTGGAAGGGAGAAGAGTCATTTAAAAATGCTTAGTGTAGTTCTGAGAAACGATTGAGGGAACCACTTCACGAACTAGAAAATATTCTGGGTGGCCTGGGTTTCAGAAGTTCAAGAAAACAAAGTGTTCAAATTAAATATAATAATTTGACTTAGAGATTCCAGCTTAATTGTATGTATGAGTCTGATTTTACTAGAAGTTGAGACTGAAGGTGAGGCTCAGCACAGACATTTTGAAGCCCTTAGACAATGACGTCATCCAGAGAATGGTTGAAAGAATGAGAACTCAGCCCCACAACACTGCAACCTTGGGATATGTGAGCTTCTAGATTACCATGAATGAATTTAAAAGGGAACAGCCAAGGGCGATGGAAAAAGATTCGAAGTGTGTTATATGTCAAAAGTCGAGTTTGGAAAGTATTTCTGAGTAGGATGTGATATGCCAGGAAATACTGTTGGTAAATTGCAAATGGAACAAAAAGGCTTACCACAAGTGTCACCTCTATGTTCTTTAAATAATTACTTCAGTGCCTTTATTCCTATAGCAATCATTTGTGTAACTTTTTAATTTGGGAGAATTGTTAGAGCATATCTTTTATATTTCATTGCATGTGTATAATTACTAGGTAGGTTCTCAGAGGACGGTAATGATCTTGTTGTCTGGGTGTGTTGGGAGTCAGGCAGGTTTCCAGTCTCAGAACATAGACCACAAAATTTATCCAAATATTAGTTCTCTGAGGTTGAACTAAATTATTAGTTATGATGTAATATTATAAAGTAAGTACATAGTACTCTTGATGACTAATAGTCATAGGCTTTGCAATTTTCTTGATTTTCACTGCACATGTGATATTAATAAAATAATTAATTTGATGTGGTCAGTTGCACAGGTAGTAATTTAGGAACCAAAACATGAATAAATTACTATCATGAATATCATATCATAATCATATCTTTTTAATAGCAAAGTGTTATGTTCATATATGTATTAACTTATCTATAAATGTCTACATATCTCCTACAATTATCTATTTATCTTACTATTGATCTGTTTTCCAGGGAAGATAAAAGATAATTTAAAGGCATTGTGCCATTTGGCTATTATAATAAAACTTTGAAATAAAAATACTGTAAACATGGTTGTGCAGGTTCCTCTGGAGTAACCTGTGTGGCATTCCTTTGGGTATATCCCCAGGAGTGGGATTGCTGGATCCTATGTCAGGTCTATGTTTAGATTTTTAAGAAGCCTCCAAATTTTTTTCCAGAGTGGTTGTGCCAGCTTGCATTCCCACCAGCAGTGTATGATGGTTCCTTTTTCCCCTCATCCTTGCCAACACCTGTTGTTGGTGGTGTTTTTGATAATGGCTGTTCTAACAGGGGTGAGGTGGAATCTTAGTGTGGTTTTAATTTGCATTTCCTTTATGGCTAGAGATGGTGAGCATTTTTTCATGTTTTTTTTGTCCACATGAATTTCTTCTTTTGAGAAAGTTCTGTTTAGTTCAGTTGCCCATTTCTTAATTGGTTCATTGATTTTAGGCGAGTTTAGTTTCTTAAGTTGCCTGTATATTCTGGTTATCAGTCCTTTGTCTGATGTATAGCTGGCAAATATTTTCTCCCACTCTCTTCAGTTTAGAGACCGTTTCTTTTGTTGTGCAGAAGCTTTTTAATTTTATGAAGTCCCATTTACAGTGCTATTCACAATAGCCAAGTTATGGAAACAGCCAAGATGCCCCACTATTGATGAATGGATCAAGAAAATGTGGTATTTATACACAATGGAATTTTACTCAGCCTTGAAGAAGAATGAAATCTTATCATTTGCAGGTAAATGGATGGAACTGGAGAACATCATTCCGAGCAAAGTTATCCAGGCTCAGAAGAACAAAAATCTATGTTCTCTCTCATATGTGGACTTTAAATCTAGGGCAAATGCAGCAATGTGGTTGGACTTGTATCACATGACAAGGGGAGAGCACATAGGGAAGATATAGGAATAGGTAGAAAACTCAAAACATGAAAGCATTTGATGGCCCCACTCCAGAGGAGCTAATACAGAAACCTTAAAGTGACAGAGGTTAACATGAGAAGGGGATCAGGAACCAGTGTGAAGATCAGTTAGAGATGAATCAACCTGGGTTGTAACACATTCGTACATGGAAGCAATGCTAGGAATCTTTCTGTATAGCTACCTTTAACTCAACTAGCAAAAAATGCTTTCTTTTCCTTATTATACTTCTGTCTTCGCTTCAACAAAATTAGAGATAAGGGCAGGACAGTTTCTGCCTGGAAGTGAGCGGGGAGGTGGGGAGAGGGTGGGGTAGGGTGAAGAAATGGCCCAAACCATGTAAGCACATGTGAATAAATGAATAAAAATTTTTTAAAAAAGAAAGAATACTGTAAATATGGTAATTTTCAAAACAATCAAAGGTTGCCAGTGATATTTAGAAAAAATGGGTACTATATTTATTTCACACTTCCAGAATGGTTCACTAAAGGCTGGTAGTAGTGGGTTTTGTGTCATGGCAATGACAGACACTATCCAACTATATTTCTCTCTCTCTGTTTGTCAGTACTGTGAGAAAAATGAAGCAGTGGTCAAGACCAAAATGTGCATCAAAATAATGTAAACAAAGATCATAAAATTATCACTTAAGAGTTTTGTAATAAAGTGTTTTCATTCTTTAACAAGATCATGAACTAGGAGGATATCATACATATCAAATTATCTCAATCTTACAGAAGATTGCTTGGAAAAAATTTACCTCCACATTCAGAAATTAAATTAGGTATTATTTACAAAAGCATTTGCTAAGTTCAGAAGTTGCTTATTTACAGGTATAAATGAAGGTAGGAATATCAAAGACAATGTAACATTTTCCTTGTAATAAGAATATTTAAAGATGACTTCATTAATCTCCCCACTGACAAAGTTCTAAAGGGTAGAAATATTTCCTAATCACTTGGATACACGAAGCCCATGTGCTTGTGTAAATTTAAAAAGCAAAAATCAAAAAGCCAACCTCACAGAAACAGAAGATAGAAGGCTGGTAACCAGAAGTTGGTTACCAGGGGATAGGAAAATGAATGAGAGATTTTGATGAAAGTACAGTTTCGTTTAGACTGTGGAAGTAAGTTCTACTGATCTATTGCATAGAATTTTAACTGTAGGTAATAAAATGTGTATTTTGAAATTCCTTAAAGAGTATATTTTAAACATTCTGACCTAAAAAAATTGATAAGCAGATGAAGTGATAGCTAAGTTAATAGCTTGATTAAGTCTTTCTAAATGAATATACATATACAAAAATATCACATCGTACCACATAAACATGTACAATTTTTATATCTCATTTACAACAAATTAATAAATGTACACCTGGAAAAAAAAGCAAAACACCAAAGCTGTTTCATGTTGTGTTTGTTGTATAGTTAGCAGAATGTAAAACCTTATTTTCACCAACCAGCTGAATCCAGGAGGCTAAAAAGTCCTCTTTTTTAGACTTGTCCCCTCCACTCGCCCTTCTGTAGCTAGGAAATCCCGCATAGGAAATCAACATTAAATGACAAGGATCTGACATAAGGCCACACTCCATCAACCTTATCCACTATTATAATTACTTTTCTTACTTTGTAAATCAGCTGAAAAGGAAATGGTAAGGTATAAGATGTGAGGAAGATGCATCTAACAGACTGTGGGGATAAACAGAGTTTGACTTTAGAAAGTGACTACAGAGCTTCTTTATAAATGCATAATAGGAAGACAATAAACAGGATGAAGGAAAAACAAACTATATACAGTTGTTGGAATGGCTTTTCTGAGAAGATGTCATTTATGAGAAGTCTGAAATAAGAAGAGGTTTTAGTTACATGAAGACTTCTGGGAGTAATTTTCAATTAGAGTCTCATACATGTGACAGGATAGTGAGGAAATACTTGACATCTTTCAAAGCTCATGAGCTTACAGTGGCTCTCTATAAGTAGGAATTATGGTCCCAAGTAAATAAATGACAATATGAGATAAAGATGAAGTTTCCCAACAAAGCATCTTGCTATTATAATTTTCTAATTTATAAACATATCCCGTGTAGATATTAATGCTTCATTCTTGGCATCAATGAGTGTTAAATTTATTACATCGAGGCATGGAAAAGTTTTCACTTTTAGACTCTTTGTGGGCTCAGTAGCATAGCCCTTGTTTGGCATCCTCAGGGCTCTTGCTTCTGTCTCCAGCAATGCAAGAAAACAAACAAACACATAAAAACTCTTCCAGCCAGACACGGGAACACAGGTCTCTAATTCTAGTTCTTAGGAGGCTAAGGAGAATCTCAATTCAAGGACTGCAGAGTGAGATTCAAATTTGTGTGGGCTACATAGTTAGACACTGTGTGAAAAGAAGATTGTTTACTTTCTTAGACAATACACTAGTTCATTACATTTGCAACTGAAAGATAAATATTAGTATTGGTATTTCTGTGGCATTTTGTTGCTTGCAGGTGCAGGATTTTAGAACTTTACACTGAAATCATAAGATCTCATATGTTATTCATACAATAAAATACAAACATCAGTGTAGCTGGATAAAATATATCAATATATAAAAGAATGAAAAGTACATGAAGAGACAAGGCAAACATTTTTTAATTTCTTGAAAAAAAAATTCAGTTTAATCCACATTTGGCAAATAAAATATATTAGTTTTAAAAAATATGTTTATTATTCTCATCACACTAAAAACATGTACAAATTTCAAAATATACGCTAAAAGAAGACAGTTACCAGTGATTTGTAATAAAATATGCAAAAATTTTGAAAAATAAGCAAGTAGAAAAAAGAGAAGTAGTATCTGCAAATAATATACCTAGAAAACTCAAGACAGTAAATGCAAATTTTTAGAATTAGCAGATGCTTCAAAGTAAAAAGATAAAAGCAGGAAATCTTATTTTCTCCTGCAATCTAAATACATTTTAAAGTAGACCAGTGAAAAAAAATCCCCCTAAAATGATGATATGTTGGAAAAATTTGATACTTTTCAAAATAAAACAAATAAAAATACTAGTGATTTGAACTATCAGTTTTTCACTTTATCATTTTGCTCCCCAAGAAAAACAATATGCAAATTGCAAAACTTAAAATTTGATTTTTTACCTTTTATTTATTTATGTGTGTTTGTGGGTGTAAGAAACAGAAGTTGATTGATGATTACAGAGGAAATGTCTCTATGATATGCCATCCTTCACTTCTTTCCTGAAATGTGAATGTTTTCATGATTCATGATACTTACTATAATTACTACATTTTTCTTTGTGCTGCGATGAATGCATCTTTAAAATAGTATAATTTTTCAGCTTTTGAATTTTTATTTAAAAACAAGTACTTCTTATGCACATATACACAGTGTATAAATACAATGTATGTACTTTGCAGAAAGAATGAGCACATACATGGCTTTTCTAGGACATTGCAGCTAGAGATTGTGAGCATTCAGGTGAGTTGTGATCACTGGATTCAATATATTTTCACAAGCAACAGTTAATCTTAGATAAGAGATGTGGATAATGCTATGTTGTTATATTTCAATGTCAAGTGTAGACTTGAATATATTATATGAAGGAAAAAAATGAACAAGTATTATTTTAAGTTCTAGTATTTATCATTAATACTTGGTAATAATAATAATACTAATAAATGGATATTAAACCCAAAGGCTCCTGACCATCAACATTTTTCTATTTTATTTGACAGTACTAGTATTTGAGCTAAGGGCTTCACACATTGCAAGGCAGTACTCTACACTTGAACCATGCCCCCAGCCCTTATTTGCATTAGTTATTTTTTAGATAGGTCCTTGAGTTTTTGCCCAGACCAGTGTGGACCACGATCCTCGTACTTATACCTCCCACATAGCTGGGATGACAAGTGCAGGTCACCATACCCAGCATTTTTATTGAGTGTGGTCCTGCTAACTTTTTCCTGGTCTTATCTTGAGCTGTGATCCTCCCAATTTCTTCCTCTCAAGTAGGTGGGATTACAGATAGGCGTTCACACTCCTACCTAGACATTTTCTTTTTCATGTTTTATCAGATATTTCAATGAGAACTGGGTAACAGGCACATCAAACACAGGTTTGACAAATCTGGAGGGACTGGAAACTTCTTCATGAAAAAAATTCACTCAAAATATTTTGACAACATAGATAAATAAGTTGAATGTAATGAGAAGAAATTTGACAGGGATAAATGTTTGGTCTGTATTCTTATCCCATGCCTATCCTACCTTACTCCATTCCCCCCAAAAGAAAATAAAAAGTTTATGGAAAGAGGATTGTCTTATTTTAGAAGGGCAAATAATAGTTTTTTTCTTTCTGACAGCAAGGTTATATATATCAAAGTATACATCACAATCCATCATTAGTGTTCTTTTGCATGTGTTTGTAGTGTTCTCTGATACAGATATATGAGTTCAATCTTCATCCACATATTTGTAATTTTCACATCTCTATAGAATGGTATTTGACTTGTAGACCTCAACATCCAAATATCTGAGGTGTATTTACCCTGAGATTTATTTTAGGCATTCTAAATATAAAACATGCTGTCCTGACAGTGAACCTCCATATCAGCCGTTCTATAATTTCTGTTCTGCTGATCTCATCAATTTATCATATTACTATAAACTCAATCAACCTTGCATTCCCATTTCCCATACCTTGCACTCCATTATCAAATGCTACACTGCCTCTCCCAAACTCATCCTTTCCCTTCATCCCACCTTAATTTAATCCCTGACCTAATTTCAATGACCACATTTAGTTTCCCTGCATCCATTATCTCATCCTCAATCTAGACCAACCTTGAAACTGCCACAGGAGTGGTTCTCAGATATATAAATCTGAGCATGTCACCTTTCCAGTTCATTCTCCCCTTCCATAGTTAGCCCCGTTACCTGCAGCTGTTTGTCCGTTACAGGCTCATCTCAATAGTAAACATACAAATCACACAAGACCGTATGCCTCATAGAATTTTCTATGTCTCGTGGATAATAAAGCCACTTCAACTCATTGTGGGACACTTTTTTAGGGGGGCGATGGGTGTGAAATGCTGTCTTGTTCTATGGTTCAGGGTGGCCTTAAACTTGTGGTCCTCTTGCCTCAGCCTCCTGAGTGCTGAGATTACAAGCGTGTACTCGTAGTCCCAGCCTATTCTGGGACAACTTTGATTTATCATTTTACCCCTGGAGTTTCTCATGCATTGGCCAAGGTGTTGCAGGACCTAAATCACATCTCCCATTTCCTACCACCATTCTTTCTTACCCCTCTCTCTACACAAGTAGGATATCAAAGGCTCTCGCACCTAAAATTGAATCTGTTTCCAGTGAACCTGACCTTTAACAGGAAACTATTCATCTCACATAATGGATGGGACATTTTAAAATCTCTTTGCAATATTATTCAAGCCTGGCATGTATCCACTACTATTAATGTTTCATATAAAGAAGAACATGAATAAATAAGAATGTGTTTAACTAAAATTCTCATTGTTCTAAGCCAAAACACAAGTGCTAGAGAAAAGATACTTCTGTGAGGCCATGGTACCTCTACTCAGTATGAAGAAGATGGTAATGGCAGTCATCTGTTAAGATGCAAACTGAGAAATTAACCAATAATAATGATTAATAGGCCAGGTATAGTGGTTTAAGTCTGTAATCAGAGAAGGAAGAGAAGGGAGGGGAAGGGAAGAGAAGGGGAGAATGTGAGATTGGGAAAATTGTGATTCAAAGTTACCCTGGGCAAAAATAAATAAATAAAAAGTTCATGAGAAACAATCTCAACCAATGGCTGGGCATAGTGATGTGGACCTGTCATCCCAGCTGCATCTAGGATGGCCCAGGCATAAAGTGAGACCCTAACTTAAAACTAACCAATGCAAAAAGGGCTGGCTAGTGGCTCAGGTCAGAGAGCGACTAACTAGAAAACATGAGTCCCTGAGTTCAACCCACAGTACTGCCAAAACAATAATAATAATAACAGCGTTAACTGCGAAAACTTCCAAGAATTATCAATAACATATTAAAATTTGTTGACAAGTTGGCTGGAAAATCAGAAAGAGAACATTGAAATATGATAGTGAGAGCAAAGTATAAAACAGCAATTGGGGAGACAGAGAGGCTCAAACATGGAATGCCATGAGGCTGAGACTAGACCTCTGGAACAGGTGCTGTTCTGCCCAGGCCTGATGGATCTGAGACCCAGACCAGGAGAGGCAAACCCAGTGTCCAGACAGCTGGAGCTGGGGCTTCCTCAGGGCTAAAAAGGCTGTTTTGGGGAGTGTTGGATAAATTATCGAATGGATTGCTGTTCTTCTAGCATGAACTTCTGCTGCCATGGGAAGGAGAAGCATAACTTGATGACAGGGACAGCAAGAAAGAAGCAGCAAGAGTAAGCAACATCCAAAACTAATCTTCTTTCCTCTGCAGTCTACAGCCTTTCTTATCAAGTTCCAGCACAGAGCCTCCCTTACTGGCTATGCTGAAATCTATCATCACAAAGGCATATTTGAAACTGGGAGAACAGCCTAATAGTTTGCTGCTCCCAGGAAATATGACCAGAAGCTCCCTAACTATAGAAGAAAGTTTTGCAAAGAGAATGTGCATTCCCCTGGCCTCCTGTTGATGAACGGTGGGAATTCCATTTCTTGTTTTACTGTTACCTATCACTTAGGGAAGAACTGCCTCTACTCTGGTAGGTGAATTTAGGGGAAGCAAAAGAACAGGATGGGCTATATCAGACTTGATACGCCATGATGAATTTGTCCTATGGAAAATGTCTCAATTACCTCACAAGGGAGATTGGCAAGGCTCTGGGGTGACTCTACCATGACAAGGTATGTAAGTTTAGTAAAGTGGAAGAATTATTGGAACATCTGAGTGACTTCATCACTTGTCAGCTTTCACATAATCTAGTATTTTCAGTTTGACTCTCATCGTTGTACCAATTGGCTCAGAGGTCAGATGGGAAGAGAAGGGAAAAAGATGTCATTCACTGGCCTTTTAAACATCCATACTTATTAATAGCAAAATGTTTCCAAAGACTGAATAATCCACAAAGGCAAAAGGCCTTTTTGTCTTTGAAGTGCTCCTGTGAATTCTCCAGATTCAGATTTTCATTTGCAGAATACTAGTTGCTTGTTTGTTTGTTTATTTTTCAATGCAAAGTTTCTATATTTAAAACTAGGATAAAGTATATTATACCACAGTACTCACAAAGAATGAAGATGCCATTTTAAGGATTGTCCACCATCCTCTGGAAGAGAAAATCTGGAATATTTGATGATTAATCATACACCGTGGCAAGTTTCTACCTTCCAGAACAATGTATGATTAAATAAAGAAGGAAAGCAAATGTGAACATATATATATTCTTTCACATAGTGAAAGAATCTTAAAATTCCCCACAGGATTCTTCTAATGGATGTGCTCTCAAGTTGCACAATACATTGTTTGTCATGAAGTACCGAAACTGGGAGTAGCCAAAATGATGTGTTATGAAAGGCGAGTGAGTATTCATTCCATCCCCTTTGATGATGAATCATTGGCTGTATTTCTTTGGGTTTGACTGTCTTTATGGCATTACACTTATTTAGTACAACATAATCATTCTTTTTATCTTCTCTCAATTCTCAACATTATGAAATATAAAGATTTTTAAATCTAGTGCATGAATCATTGGTTACACTGCACATATTTGCACCACAAAATTGCAATAATGAAGGTGATCTTGGTGGTCTTGGAGCAATTGAAAATGTTCCATAATAAACCTTTACCTCTGAACCATATGAAAGCTATCTTTCTTGTTTTAGTAAAATGTGTCAGGCAGAAAACAAACCCTGAAACTTAACATGATCTATTTAAAATAAAATATGCATTTTAGAGGGATTAAATTTCTATAGTTCCTCACATGCTTTTTTCTCTTCTGTTTTTATTCAGAAACCTACTATTTCCTTTTCAATGACAGATATGAATACAAATAGTAAATTGAACATCTCTCTTTTATTATAGCACTTTTGCTATCAAGTAAAATTGAGAAGGTTCTCATTCAAATCAACTCTGTCTGTGAAACAAGGTTTACACATGCATTAAATGAAGATCTCAAATAGCATTATGCCTGAAATTTGTTACCTGTTAAACACCAATGGTTTTCTTTCAATATGTTTATTGGCATATCAGTTATGCAATAATAAATACAATAAAATTTTATGATGCCTCGTGTAAAACAATAGCTCCTATAACACAGCTGTTCTTAAAATGGTGAGTATAAGATTAGTGAAAAGAATGACTATAGAAGCAGAATATACAAGGTGTGAAAGGGCCAGATATACCACAAAATGAGATATATTAGTTCTCATTTCTTTAGCTAAATAACAGTACCAATATATTAAATGTAGCTTCAAATACAGTCAAAGCACATTGTATTCACATATGGAAATACCAAAATGAAAGCCCTCACTTTGTACAATTAATATGTGCTAAGAATAATGCACAGGTACTTCTTTCCAAACTAGGGGACAATTGTGGAAAAAATTAATATAGCATTGAAAAAAATGAATTTGCAATGGTTTGAAGACAGCTAAGTGTGTGGTAACAGTCCTCAGGTGGAGGAAAGAAAACACTAACCCTTATAGTTTCAAATGGCTCTTTTTTATAACCATATAAAGGATACAGTAATAATCATAATAAATATGCTAGCATAATTCATGTGAGTACATTAAAAATGTGACATCTTAAGGCACTCACGCACATAAACAAACATTTTTTTGAAAAATGAATTTATCTCTAAATCTTTTTTTTCTTTATTGTTGTGCTGAGTGGGGGCACAGTGTGGCATTTACACAGCTTTATAATGTATCAAAATGTCATACATTAATTCACCTCCTCTATCATTCTCCTTTACTCCCTCCTGCCCCGATCCTGGAGCAGTTTCAACAGGTATCATTTTTGCATTTACATACATGTGTACACATTTTTTGCACTGTACTCACCCTCCTGCCTTCTTTCCCCATCACCTGCCTCCTCCCACTGGTAAGCCAAATAGAATAATATGATTGAGGGCTTCTGTGCCCAGAGTTAATTACCTGAAGACTGTGACCTCAGATGAATGCCATTTGGGCCTGGAAGCTTAGAAATTTCCAAGATCTTCCAAAAAGACTTTTTGTAACTGTTGAAACAGTGAGAAGAACTAATTTATAAGGGGTTGAAAGCAAAGTGATTCTAGAAAGGCACATATAGAAAATGCCTAAATGAGTAATTTCTGCAAGGATCAACCCAAAACAGGATGAGAATGGACAGAGGAGATAGTTGTCTATAAACTTCATGATTATATCTGGATCCACATTGTAAGAAACATGTCACCTCTAGCTGTAACTTCCAACAATAAGATATTGAAAAAATGTAAAATATATTTTCTGCCTCCATTGTTTTGTTAGCGTGCTGTAGCTCATTTTATACAATTAACTGGATTTTCTGTTGTACTGGTTCAGTGCAGTCCTAGGTCTGTTGTGAGGCAATACGGTGCACCTAGACCCAGTCTTTAACAGACATTATATTTTCAACTTTCTGTGGAAGGAAGCAGACTGTTACCAAGCTTGAAACCTTCAGTTGCTAATAAGAAGACTCAAATTCAAGAATACTGTGGTGGGACGTAATATTTACTTAATTTCAGGAACACTTGAGTTCTCACACTTAGATTTTATGTTTCTTCTGGTAGACTTTATTTATCTGATGTACAAGTTACAGCAATTCAGCTCAAAAGCAGACTAAAACAATAGTTACCACAAAACAGCACAAGCTCCCCAGAGTTAGCCCAGGAAAAAAAGAGTAAAACAATTTGCTAAGCTGATCATAGACTCATTTACCAGTCAATTTAAGAACATTTTACTGGGATACAAGGGGATTTGAAACACTGATGAATTGCACCAAGATTGCTTTTTTAGTTGCATTGCACAAAACAAGCAGATTACAGTTATCTATAAAGAGCTTCATAATTCCCGAATTTTCTGTAGCCTAGACTTTTATTTTGACACAAGGACCATGTTCATCTGAAGATACTTTTCAAGTATGCCACAGAGAAATTGAAATTAGCAGTAATATATTGCCATATGCCACAATCCATAGTCTTGCAAAAAAGCTGCACTCAAGTGTCACTTTGAAAAACACCTGTTAGACACTATGTTTGAAGTGAAACACTATCTGAACATTTTAGCTTATAAGCATGATTTTTGATGTATTATAATTCAAAACTATTACAGATAGGAACTTTTCACAGTAGCCAAAGACATGTCAGTTTTTGACATCCACTTAGTAGAAAGTGAGTCATGATGGTTGCTGATAACATTTGATTGACATTGAAACATGACCTGAGTAATCTCTCTTGTTGGGTTTCTGCTTCAGAAATTTAATGTTTGAGAATTTGGAAAGAAACAATCTTTGCAAGCATATTTAAATTTATTATCAGAACACTTCTGTGTTTAATCTGAAACTTTGGAATAGAGCATAGATTTTTATCTACAACTCATAATGTACCACATCACTTAAAAGGAAGAGAATGAAACTCAAGAAGAACTTGTGAAGTCATAATTGCTTCACATTTCTGTCCTAAATAGGAATGCATGAAAATATAATAAAATTAGATATATAATGTTGCTTAGTTTTAGTGTCAGAACTCAGTTATTAACTATGTCAGTCATTTAGGTTCAGGATGAAGGTGCCTTAAATTCTTTGATTGGCAATTAGCTTTCTGGGTGCAATATGAGTTTTTAAAAATGCTGTCTTAATCCAATATTGAGGCCATATCTAAAGGCAATTCAGTTCCCCTTTCTGAGTTTATGTCTCCAGTCACATCTTTTATTGCACTCTCTCCCTCCAGCTCCACTCTGCACCTGAACTAAATCATCCCTGGGTCGGGTACCAGACACCTGGGGTCAGTATTGTTCAAATTACCCAATGCACAGGGAACCTGGGAAGCCAGCTAACCTCACCTTCCTTGACATACATAAATGTCCCCCTAAAGCTGTAGCCTGCTAGTACCCTGTCCCTGGATGCAGCCTTCTCTCCTTTAGAGTGGTAGGATATGAAGGAGAGTTAACTATCATCTGGTTTGGATTCCCCTTCTTCATTGTTCTATTTGAGTTGGTAGTATAAAGATGGCCTTCAATTCTAAAACTTCATTTCTTTGCATTCTTAGCAAAATCTGAGCTAATTAATAATATTTCCCCATTGACCTTATAAATTAAATAATTAATGTTTCCTCATTGACCTTATAAATAAATTAATTAAAGAGTTTGTCACAAAGGACAGGTGTTTAGCAAATGCTAGCTGCCTTCATATGGGTTCTTATGAAGCAGTACACAAGTGACTAGAGTAGTCCCTCACCTTGGGATATGTTAGGCTTTACTTCAGCCCAGCTGCCTATTCAAGATGGATATTATAAAAATTCATCAATATTTGCATCCTCCTCTTTAATTCGCAAGCATGCTTTCCATGCACAACCACTAGGTGCCTAGATCTTTACAACAGGATAGGAAGTGGGATGCCTTTCTCCTCTGAGGAGGAGGTCAATAGTGCCACAAGCCATTGTGCTCATCCCAAGTCAGCCTTGATCCCGTTAGCTAAAAGTCCTCAAGACTAAAGCATTTTATTTTCCCTTGGGACACTACATTGGGCAGAGACTCATGCTGACCATTGGCTGCCATTGTTTTGCCATGTCACTGAGATTTGTTTTTTGTTAAAGAAATGAGTGTTTAAGCAGTTTATATTCATGCAAACCTAGCACAGGATGAATTTTGAATAGGCAAAAATAACATTCCATTTTGAGTCTCCTAACTAGTGTTCGTTTTTGGAAATTCTGTTATAGTTATATTCTTGTCTGTTGAAATTTGAGAAAGGCTATAGTTAATTTTAACTTCCAAGGATGAGGGGAGACTTATGACTGTATGGCAACGTAGGTCAAATAATGAAAAGATAACTGTGGAACGTAGTTTTAATAAGGGTATTATATGAATAAATTGGCTTTTTCAAAGGCCAAAAGAATAACTTAAAATATAAATGTGTTGACATTATTTTGGCTAAAACTCCAAACTACCAGATTCTGTGAAGAAAACAGACTTACCCACAAATTGCAAAGAAGACACTAATTGCAGTAACCACAATTTAAACAATTGTGTAGAAACATATCACTGGATAAGCTGTCAAAGAAGTTCCATTTAAGAGTTTTATGAAAACAAAACAGAAAAGGAACAGCTCTTCCATGGAAGTAGAACCATCTAGATTCTTAACTAATTATTTTCATTGTGCTGACTGTTCATAGAAAGAAAGTGAGCATTTATTTATCTAGAAATCTCATTAGATTTGGACTGCTGAAATGCTGATACTTTGAGCATTTTAATTGCATTAAATCATGGGGATACAAACAGGACTTTAAAGAAGAGAATGCTGACCATTTGGGATTCAAATGAAGACTCATGGAATTACAACAAACAACCTCAAAGTTTCCATAACACATGCATCGTTAATTAACCATTTCAGAAACCCTTTGCAAGGCATAGGTGAAGAACCATAGGGTAAAATAGAGAAAATAGTGAACATATTCTTATCCACTGGTAATTTTCCCTCATATGAAATAAAAGGTGTTAAAAGTTTATTCAATTTATTTAATGCAGAGATATTTAAGACTGTCAGCAGAGATATAAATGGTAACTGTCTCAACAAATCTGAAATTTATATGCGATGAAAATTATGGAATGCAAAATAAAAATTGTTAGATGTTTCTAAATACTGCATAGTTCAGACTTTAACAACAAAAGGCATTTTAGGGGGTAAGATATCAATATCACAAGCAGTTACCATGCATACTTTAAAATAAGAAATAGACAAACTATAAAATCACACTTTATTTCCTATCCATCATGAAGCAGAATTTATTTTTTGCATGTAGTGTGAGCTAGTTTTTCTTTTTTAAATTTGTTTTGTTTCACGTATAACCTCTAGAGACCACCAAGATTTCTTCTCGTTTCTTTTTTCTCTCCAAGCAACCTTTGATTCTCAGCTGGAGCTTAGAAATAGTGACTACAGTGAGTAGAGAATTGTATGGACAGATGTAATATACACACAGATCCTTTCGTTCTCTAATATTTTACATGAACGACTGCTGTTCACTCTATATGTTCCAATTCCAAATTCACTGAATAAAATATCTCTGCTACTGTTCAATATAATTCCATTTTTTAATCAGTCAGAAGGAATTTGTTATTTATATTATACCTTATTTGGTTTTCTTACATTTTGATATCATTGCAATCATAGGCAAATCTATACTAATATGAGTCTTCTGTTACTGTACCCAAATGCACTTTTCTCATATGAGCTCTAATTATTCACAGTGTATTTTAGCAACAATTTGACAAGTAAGAAGTCTAGAAGAGTAACTGGGCCCATGCAGTCATCCAACACACTTGCTTTCACAATACTATAAATCTATTATCAGTAAAAACACTATGCAAATTTGATTATGACTTAGTATAAAATATTAAATGTCAAAATGTATTTCATGAAAATTATAATTAAATATCTTTAACAAATCCAACCAGGTGCAATATAAGTTTATACAATTTCATATTGTGGAGAACTATATTTATATCATGTATATGCAAAAACACATGAATTTTATGTGAGTGTATGAACATGGTGCACATACATATTTCAATATATTCATCTATTGATGACTAAGATTCCTTTGTTACAATAATTTAGATCTCCTGAGTGTTTGATAGATGTTTTTCATTCAAAAAATACTTAGGGTGAATAAAGGATGTGCTATACACATCCAGACTTTGAGGACAAATAGTGAACAGAAGTATACAAGGAATTTTTGCTCCTGCTACATACAAAATAATGATTGAGAGCATTCACAATTAAAGAACTTTTTCTAAAAAAAAATTCACCAAAGTTAATAAAAATTAGCGATTTAATTTTGCACCTTAGGTCAATAATTTTGGTGGTTCAAGTATGCTAGATATTAAGAAACATAGAAATAGCAATAAATTTAACTTAGAAGTTGTCTTAGAATATTTATTTCACTTAGAAATAGTGTAAAATATGGGTTCTACATAACTTTTTTTGCAAGTATATCTGTCAGGGGATCTACTTATGTCCATCTTCCTTTTTCTCTTTTTACTTCTTTTATTTGTTGTTTTTCCAAACTAACTCTTCTTAACCAATTACAATACAAATTATCATCCATTATTTAATGGTGGTAAAACTGGACTAGTTTAAAATTAATACTGATTGACAGTCCATGCAGGATGAAATCATTCACCACTCAGCAGCTATTTAAATAGCCTCACAAACATGTGGATGGCTTCCTCTCCAAATTCACAAGCAGATTTTAGCTGCCTTTACTATGCAGCTATAAAGATATATTTCAGTGAGGAGAAAGGACACAAAATAAAAGCTTAAGTAGTAATAAAGTAATAGAGAACAAAGCCCACCAAGTGCAGGTCACCATCTCTGCCTGAGGCTACAAGTCACAACACCCTAAAAACCTTTCCTTACTCTTGTTCAGTTTGTACCAACCCTAGGCACGTGCTTCATTAAAATCATAAATCTGCCTTTATTTATTCAGGCAAGAGACAAATTCTTCTCTTAAAAAATGTGTGAACTTCTTTATTTTCCCCCTAACTAAATTAGATGTTTTAGTAGAAGAAAATAATTAGATAAGCATTTAGTTTTATTTGAGTTGCAACTTGTTGTCAAAGCAGGGTCACTAGAAAGAAAAGAGTCATTTTAATGGAGGCTATTGATCTATGGTAAAGTGTAATGATTAAAATAGACCTTTAAGTTTTAGTTGCAAAGATACACTATGCTGTAATTGCTATAACCTTTGGGAGTCATCAGAAGAATAATAATTCTGCACAAAGGTTAGAACAGATTTTAGGGAAGAGGTATTGACCCGAATATGATTATTTGACACAAGAAATATCAACTGAACAAAAATAAATCACCTTGATTTTTCTCAACAGTGCAAAGACAGGTGAGCAAAGCAAACTAAAAATTTTGACATTTAAATTTGTGATCACTTTTAAAGACATCTAAATTAATAATTACTATCAAAACACCTGTCACTGAAAATGCCTTATGAATTCATTAGCCTAAGTAATATGGGCCACAACAAAATAGCTCTTTTTTTCTATTTTTATTCCCCTTCTCTCCTTTGTTTTTGGTTTACAGCTTTAATGAGTTTCCTATTCTATATTGATATATATATATGGTACTTTAATCATAGTCACTTTCCATCACCTTCTCCTTTCACCTTCCCACTGCCCACTCATTCCCCTTTTTACATTTATGTCATCATGGTTTTTTTTTTTTTTTAGGTTTAGACTCTGCATGTGAAAAATAACATGCAGTGTTTGTGTTCAGCTCATTTTGATTAGCATCATGAACTCTAGCTCCAACCATTTTCCAGAAAATGACATACTTTCATTCTTCTTTGGGCTAAATAATACTCCATCATTTACATAATATCACATTTTCCTTATCCATTCATTGATTGTTGGGCACCTAGGCTGGTTCCATTTCTTGGCTGTTGTTATAAGAACTGCACTATATGTGTCTCTATTGTATGCTGACTTACACTCTTTTGGATATATTTACAGAGTGCAATAGTAGGATCTTACAGGATATCTGTTTGTTTTTTGAGAAACTTCCATACTGATTTCCATAGTGGCTGCACTAGAAGCCCTGAGTTCACACTCTAGTCACATCAAGAAAAACAAAACCTAGGCTAACATGATACAAAAAACTTGTGACCCCCACAGTGGCTGCACTGATTTACATTCTCACCAATATTATATGAGGCTTTCTTTTCCCCTGAATTCTCACCAGCATTTGTTGTTGCTCATTTTCTTGATGATGGCTTCCGACTGAAGTAAGGTGGAATATCTATGTAGATTGAATTTGCATTCCCCTAAGGATGTTGAATACTTCTTCATGTATTCATTGAGCATTCATTTTTTGAGAACTGTCCAGGTCATTTGCCTGTTTATTAGTTGAATTATTTGTTCATTTGATGTTGAATTTTTGACCTGTTTATATATTCTGGATATGAATCTCTTGCCTGATAAATAGCTGGCAAAAGTATTCTCCCATTCTGTAGGCTGCCTCTGTTTTCTAGTGATTGTTTACTTCGCTCTGCAGAAGCTTTTTAATGTGATACAATCTCCTTTGTGAAGTCTTGCTCTTATGCCTTGACCCGTTAGAGTTCTATGCCAAAAGTCATTGCCTGTGCCTGTTTCTTCAAGTATTTACCCAGTTTTCCTGCAGCAATTTCAAAGTTTTGAGTCTTACATTGTAATTTTTGGTCCATTTTGATTTGGTCTATAGACAGTGTGAAAGACAGTCTAGTTTCAGTCTTCTATATGTGAACCTCCAGTTTTCCTAACCCCATGTGTTGAAGAGGTTATCTTTTCTCCAATGTCTGTTTTTGGCGCCTTTGTCAAAACTGTATCTGTGTGGGTTTATTTCTGGTCTCCTGTTATAGTCCATTTGTCTGTCTATTTCTTTGGTGCCAATACCATGCTGCTTTTTGATACTATGACTCTGTAGTATAATTTTAAACTAGGAATTGTGATCCTACCATCATTGTTCTTTTTTCTGAGGATTGTTTTGGCTCAGGAGGGTTATCTGTGGTTCCATATTACTTTTAGGATGGATTTTTCTATTTCTGTGAACAATGTCATTCAAATAAAATTTTGGTTTTGGTTCATTTTTGTTGTTTTTATAATGTAGAAAATGATAGTGAGTATATTAAAATGTGAAGTGTTTTTGAAATTTATTTCCCCTCATGATTTGCTTTTTCTTCTTTATTCCTCTTTTGCATGTTTTCTGGCCAATTAGTTATTGAATATATTGCAGATTATAACTTTGCAAAGTGATTCTATAATTTTCACTGTGGGTAGCATTACTTCATCCCTTTATTTTTTAATGGGTCGAACTGTAATATTTTTACACATCACTAAAATACTTAAAGGCTATAAAATAATGGAGAAACATGTTTGGACAACTGTGAACCCTTAGTATTCTTAATAACTGTTTAAAATGAATATCTATAGCATCATAAAAACCAATTAATCTCTGTATAACATAAATCAGAGTTCAACATTAAAACATTATACCATGATGTGTCTTTGTGGTCACTCTTCCTGAGGTTGAATTTTTCAGTTCATGTAATAATCACGGAAACATTTCTTCCAGAAACAAGTTACACACCACATATACAAACTATGCTGATCGTCAAAGCAATTTGATGATAGACTGCACCTGTGGGTCACCTACCTCCTAAGCCAGCAGGAAAGCATGTAAACAGAGCCACTGGAAAGTTCTTATGACTGACACGAAAACTATTTCTGAATCACTGACTTACACTACATTATGCCTTCAAAAAGATGGCTCTTTGGAAGTAAATTCTCATCTCAGACTTTAAAAGAAAGAAAACTTACCTTTCTATAGTTAAAGGAAGAAAATAGTCAAAAAACTAACTGAATTAGTTATTGAATAAATAGTCTGCATCTGACCTGCTTGCTTGATAATGAATTTTAATAATAAGTAGATGGTTACATGTAGGCTGGAATGCAGAAGTAACATCAGATTTAATATTCAATAAATTAAAACCAAAATACTTTCTAGATGGTGATCTGTAGCATTTGATGCCTTTATTTCTGTATGAGAGGACCTGAAATGACAAGAAAAACTGAGCATGTTTTAACTGAAGAGTGGGCATTGTGCTTCTGTGGAAACTATCAGGGCTTGTGTGTTAGAGAATAGTACCACATGCTCTAAGAGAACTCCCAAATGGCACATGATGTTCTTGTAGAGTGCAGGGCCAGACTTTTAACAGCCCAGTGGTGACAGTGCAGGAGAAGCTAGTTAACATCGAGCACTAATTAGTCCCTCAGTATTTAGCAATGAAGTATCAGCAGCTGTCTTAGATGCCATATGCTAATTAGCATTAATAAACTTCAGAAATAATTGTCTCCATTGTTCTGTGTCATAATACTCCCTCTAATTGTCCTTTGGAGAGCATTGCCTATAAGTGGTAGCAAGCATTACATAGCATTGCTTGAAATTTAATGAGGAATTTTCTGTGACTTGTGGCATTAAAAGAGAATATATACAGGAAAGAGAGGATTAATGCCAATTTTTTAAAACCCATAATTAAGTTCTTGGCTGGTACCTGTGTCTCCAGCTATTCAAACACTCCTGCCTTTGGCTCCAGATTATCTTTGGGGCAATAAGATAGGAAGTTTATTAGAGATGACCTGAGTCACTGCCTAAGCCAGCAGGTCCTGAATGTGCCAAAGTCAAGTTGAATCTTTAGTGGAACTCATCTGGGTTGTCACTTTGAGATGCCACTTTGGGAGGGAGAAAGCAGCTTTCTCTGAAGAGAAAACAAATTTCATTACCCTAATGTCATTAAAAATCATCAGAGTATACTTTGTTTAAATCTATTTTAATAAAAAGTTAAAATCATGCATAGTAATTGGGTATGATGAGACAATTTGATACATGCATACATAGTTAATGTTTAAATCAAGTTGAACATATTTATCTCCTCAGTTACCATTTCTTTACTGTGAACACAATAAAAATCTTTTCCTCTAGATATTTGAAATATTCAGTATACAACTTCTATCTTCTGTACAGTGGCACACCAGAACTTCCTTTTTTATTGTTGTGCTGGATAGAAGTACACTGTGGTATTTACAAATGTTCTTTCATTGTGTTAAATGTATCCTACTTGAATTCACTACCACCATTTTCCTTTATCTCGCCTCCCCCATTCCTGGAACAGTTTCAGTGGGTCTTATTTTTCCATTTACATACATGTGTACACAGTATTTGCACCATATTCACCCTCCCATGTCCTTCCCCACAGCCTTCCTCCAAAACACCACCTAGCCAGGACCTGTTCCACCCTGCTGTTTTCCAATTCTGTAAATGAAGAAAATAACATTTTTGTTTGTTTAAGATGGCTACACAGGGAGTTTCCTTGTGAAATTTATATATATATATATAAAATCTGAATTATACCAGAATTTCTTATTCCTGTCGAACTTTAACTCAGAACATGTAGCACAGTATACTTCTGATAGTATAACCTGCAAGTAAATACAAATATGGGCTTTAATTCCTTGGAAAAGTTTATGGTTTCAATAATGTGACCAATTATTTTTCCATGAACAAGGTCATAAAATAAGCAATGGTACCAAATACAACAATGTATAAACACCAAAAACTATAGGATGTGATCCATGACTTTACAAAATCTGTTATTGGAGATTTAATATATATACAATCATTTTGTATACATTTAACTAACACATTAGAAAGCATTTTTAAATTATAAGAGCTACAAATAGCTGAAATATTAATAACTGAGCAAACTATACAGAACTCTATTAACTAAGCATGTATATAGCCAGTGATTAGTAGTTACATAATTTCCATAAGCATTTTATTTTATTTAAAATGAAAAGACTAGTATATTCAAATGTTAAGTGAATTGTTTGTTACACACATGGAGAACATTTTTTAAAGATGAGTTTAAGATGAAGTGTCATTGGATATTATGCAGTATTGTTCCAGAAGGGGATGCACACACACACACACACACACACACACACACACATACTCCTAAACAGAAAGTTCATAGTTTACATTCATTGAATTCAGTCAGCTGAACACATAATTCAAGTGAGGGAGGGGAATGGATGAACAGAGGAGAGAGAGAAAAGGAAGAATGGAATGAAGAAAGGAAAGAAGAAGCTAAGGAAGGGGGAAGTGGAAGGGAGGAAGGAAGGGAGGGATAGATCACAAGTTTTATTGCTGGTGAAAAAATAAAATTCTCCCAAGAAACTTTATTCTGAGATAACAATCTGATTTAATATTGGTTCAAGAAGTGATACAGGTTGCTATGTCTTCTCTATCTTATGGATCATTTGAGGCAATGTTTGAGCTTAGATTTTTATCCTTAATAAAAGACTAATAGCAAATTCTGTTTTATAAGATCATTCTGAAATACTGAGTAGTTGGGTTAAGAAGTGAGAAAATCTTATCAAAAGTTGTCATTAGCTGTCTGAATTTCTCTCCACATAATCAGTATTGTCATTGTGATTAATGAGAATTCAAGCTTACTGAAATGTTTCTATGGGTTGGTATTACTTTGACCCATTTAAATATCAGTCTCCTTCATTGTTAGAATCACTCTCTGTAGTATTTCTTCTTCTTCTTCTTCTTTTTCTCCTCCTCCTCCTCCTCCTCCTCCTCCTCCTTCTTCTTCTTCTTCTTCTCCTCCTCCTCCTCCTCCTCCTCCTCCCCTTCCTATTCCTCCTACTTCTCTTTCTCCTCTTCTATTATTATTTTTTTTATTGCCACATTCTAGGACACTCATTTCAGGATGTGAGAGGATGAATAATCCACTGAGGGTTATGAACCACCATAATCATGGACTCAGCATGTAATCAGAGAGGATTAAATGAATTTAGCTTTACTAATTGACACTAGATAAACACTATGTTCAGTTGTCTTACTCTAATAGTTTCAGGTAACTGCTCATAGAGTTTAAAATCCAGCCTGTCTGAATCTTTCTTGTGATTTATTTATCCCATTTTCTATTATCTTACCTAATTTAACCACTACCACAAGTTAATTAGTTTTTAATCTTACTAATTTTTTATACTAAAAATTACATACATATAAAATGTTTTCTAAAAACTAAGGCATGGCAGCCTTGATCAGTCTCATTAGTAGTTGGTATTTTATATAATAAGCAGTTATTATAAAAGTCATTATATATTAGCAAAATGTTTTATATTATTACTTACCTATCATATCAGGTAAATATAAATATTTGTTATATAATAAATGTTAATAATTATAAATGAATCTCCTGTGAGTCAGCATTTAAAATGCACAGAAGTGTGAATAATGGTTGCATGCCAAAATGAATTGCAAAATAAGGCCTAATCATTGAGAATGGATTTCTCAAAGTTAATAAATATACCAAAGCATGAATTTATATCACCTCTAATAAAGGAGAAATTGGAGATTTAGGAATGCAGAGCAAACTCTCCAAATATATATATATATGTATTTTTATTTAAAGGAAGCTTGTTTTTTAACTAATGCATTAAACTGTGCTTATTAATAGAAAACTATGTGATATTTTGATGTATGTGTAAGTTGCATAATGTTAAATCAGGTTACTCCTACCTCCTCAACCCTTGTCATTTTTCTACAATAAAAACTTTCAATGTCCTTTCCTCTAGCTTTGTAAAATGTATAGTACTTTGTCTTTACCTATTGTAACCCTACTATGTAATAGCTTATGGGTATGCCTTGCTCCTAATTAACTACAACTTCATACCCAGTGATTAACCTTTCCCCACTCCACCCTCAACCTGATCTCTGCAGCCTTCAGTAAGCATTGCTCTATTCTCATCTTCTATGAGATCAGCTTTTTAAGATTTCACACATGAGAGAGATCATGTGGTCCTTGAATTACTGTGTCTAACTTATTTAACAAAAAGATCTCATTCCATACATGTTATCACAAATACCAGGATTCACTTATTTTTATGGCTGAATAGTATTTTATTGTGTATATGCACCACAATTTCTTTATCCATTCTTCAGTTGATGAGTACAGGGGGTTTATTTCTCCTTTATTTTTGTGATGGGTGGGGGTACATTGTGGCATTTACACAGGTTGTTTCCATCTCTTGACTATGGTGAAGAGTGCTACAATGAACATGAGAGTAGGATGTCTTTTCCACTTTTCCTTTGGAAATATACTCAGTAGTGGGATTGCTGGATCCTGTGGTAGCTGTATTTGTTTCCCATAGTAACTTGCAGTCCCACTCAGAGTGCACAAAGATGTACACACCAGGACTTGAGATCTTTTATCTTTTTGGTAGTAGCCATTTTTACTATAGTGAAGTGATTATTAATTTTATTTGAATTTACTATCAGTGCTGTTAAGTGTTTTTCTTATACTTATTTGCCATTTATATGTCTTTTTTTCAGAAATATCTGTTTAGGTATATTTCCCGCTTTTAATCATTTTTCTTTTTCCATTGAGTTTTTTGTACTTTCTTATATGTTCTGGATATTGGTCTCTTAGCAGATGAAAGATGTGCAGGAATTATATCCCATCTCATAGATTGCCTCTTTACTGTGTTGATTGTCTCCTCCTCTGAACAGAGGCTTTGTAGTTTGGTACAATTTCTTTTGTCTATTTTTCTTTTGGTTTCCTGTGCTGACTCCAATATCCTGAAGTGTTTCTCCCATGTTTTGCTTTAGTTGTTCATGGTAACACATCTTACATTTAAATTGTTAATCCACTGAGTTGATTTTCATAACTAGTAACAGATATGGGACCTTTCTGGGTAATGATTATTGCTCACCATAGTGAGCTGATGTTATGTTTTATCTCTTCCCCTCACCACATTAACATACCATATGCAGATTTCTTGATGGAAGAATCTGTGTGATATATTCATTTTTTCAACTGTCAAGTCAACACTCACCAGCACAGGGGATTAGAACTAGTCTTTCAAAAAACATGCAAACAGCTGGAAACTAAATAACTCATTACTTAATGAAGAATGGATCATCGATGCAATAAAAGAGGAAATTAAAAAGTTCCTGGAAGTCAATGAAAATGAAAACACAACATACCAGAACCTATGGGACACAGCTAAGGCAGTCTTGAGAGGAAAGTTTATAGCCATGAGTGCATATATTAAAAAGATTGAAAGATCCCAAATCAATGACCTAATGATACATCTCAAACTCCTAGAAAAACAAGAACAAGCAAATCCCAAAACAAATAGAAGGAGAGAAATAATAAAAATAAGAGCTGAAATCAACGAAATAGAAACCAAAAAAACCATACAAAGAACTAATGAAACAAAAAGTTGGTTCTTTGAAAAAATAAACAAGATCGATAGACCCCTGGCAAACCTGACTAAAATGAGGAGAGAAAAAACCCAAATTAGTAGAATCAGGAATGCAAAAGGGGAGATAACAACAAACACCATGGAAGTCCAGGAAATCATCAGAGACTACTTTGAGAACCTATATTCAAATAAATTTGAAAATCTAAAAGAAATGGACAGATTTCTAGATACATATGATCATCCAAAACTGAACCAAGAGGAAATTAATCACCTGAATAGACCTATAACACAAAATGAAATTGAAGCAGCAATCAAGAGTCTCCCCAAAAAGAAAAGTCCAGGACCAGATGGATTCTCTGCTGAATTCTATCAGACCTTTAAAGAAGAACTGATACCAACCCTCCTTAAACTATTCCATGAAATAGAAAGGGAAGGAAAACTGCCAAACACATTTTATGAAGCCAGTATTACACTTATCCCAAAACCAGGCAAAGACACCTCCAAAAAGGAGAACTATAGGCCCATCTCCTTAATGAACATTGATGCAAAAATCCTCAACAAAATAATGGCAAATCGAATTCAGCAACACATCAAAAAGATTATTCACCACGACCAGGTAGGCTTCATCCCAGGGATGCAGGGGTGGTTCAACATACGAAAATCAATCAACGTAATAAACCACATTAACAGAAGCAAAGACAAAAACCACTTGATCATCTCAATAGATGCAGAAAAAGCCTTTGATAATATCCAACATCATTTCATGATAAAAGCTCTAAGAAAACTAGGAATAGAAGGAAAGTTCCTCAACATTATAAAAGCTATATATGACAAACCTACAGCCAGCATTATACTTAACGGAGAAAAATTAAAACCGTTCCCTCTAAAATCAGGAACCAGACAAGGATGCCCACTATCTCCACTCCTATTCAACATAGTACTGGAATTCCTAGCCAGAGCAATTAGGCAAGAAGAAGGAATAAAAGGAATACAAATAGGTAAAGAAACTGTCAAAATATCCCTATTTGCAGATGACATGATCCTATACCTTAAAGACCCAAAAAACTCTACTCAGAAGCTTCTAGACATCATCAATAGCTATAGCAAGGGAGCAGGATATAAAATCAACATAGAAAAATCATTAGCATTTCTATACACTAATAATGAGCAAACGGAAAAAGAATGTATGAAAACAATTCCATTTACAATAGCCTCAAACAAAATCAAATACCTAGGTGTAAACTTAACAAAAGATGTGAAAGACCTCCACAAGGAAAACTATACACTTCTGAAGAAAGAGATTGAGGAAGACTATAGAAAGTGGAGAGATCTCCCATGCTCATGGATTGGTAGAATCAACATAGTAAAAATGTCAATACTCCCCAAAGTAATCTACATGTTTAATGCAATTCCCATCGAAATTCCAATGACATTCATTAAAGAGATTGAAAAATCTACTGTTAAATTTATATGGAAACACAAGAGGCCACGAATAGCCAAGGCAATACTCAGTCAAAAGAACAATGCAGGAGGTATCACAATACCTGACTTCAAACTATATTACAAAGCAATAACAATAAAAACAGCATGGTACTGGCACAAAAACAGACATGAAGACCAGTGGAACAGAATAGAGGATCCAGATATGAAGCCACACAACTATGAGCAACTTATCTTTGACAAAGGAGCTAAAAATATACGATGGAGAAATAGCAGCCTCTTCAACAAAAACTGCTGGGAAAACTGGTTAGCAGTCTGCAAAAAACTGAAACTAGATCCATGTATATCACCCTATACCAAGATTAACTCAAAATGGATCAAGGATCTTAATATCAGACCTCAAACTCTTAAGTTGATACAAGAAAGAGTAGGAAATACTCTGGAGTTAGTAGGTATAGGTAAGAACTTTCTCAATGAAACCCCAGCAGCACAGCAACTAAGAGATAGCATAGATAAATGGGACCTCATAAAACTAAAAAGCTTCTGTTCATCAAAAGAAATGGTCTCTAAACTGAAGAGAACACCCACAGAGTGGGAGAAAATATTTGCCAGCTATACATCAGACAAAGGACTGATAACCAGAATATATAGGGAACATAAAAAACTAAATTCTCCCAAAATTAAGGAACCAATAAAGAAATGGGCATGTGAACTAAACAGAACTTTCTCAAAAGAAGAAATTCAAATGGCCAGAAAACACATGAAAAAATGCTCACCATCTCGAGCAATAAAGGAAATGCAAATTAAAACCACACTAAGATTCCACCTCACCCCTGTTAGAATAGCCATCATCAGCAACACCACCAACAACAGGTGTTGGCGAGGATGCGGGGAAAAAGGAACCCTCTTACACTGTTGGTGGGAATGTAAACTAGTACAACCACTCTGGAAAAAAATTTGGAGGCTACTTAAAAAGCTGGACATCAATCTACCATTTGATCCAGCAATACCACTCTTGGGGATATACCCAAGAGACTGTTACTCCAGAGGCACCTGCACACCCATGTTTATTGCAGCACTATTCACAATAGCCAAGTTATGGAAACAGCCAAGATGCCCCAGTACTGACGAATGGATTAAGAAAATGTGGTATCTATACACAATGGAATTTTATGCAGCCATGAAAAAGAACGAAATGTTATCATTCGCTGGTAAATGGATGGAATTGGAGAACATCATTCTGAGTGAGGTTAGCCTGGCTCAAAAAACCAAAAATCGTATGTTCTCCCTCATATGTGGACATTAGATCAAGGGCAAACACAACAAGGGGATTGGACTATGAGCACATGATAAAAGCGAGAGCACACAAGGGAGGGGTGAGGATAGGTAAGACACCTAAAAAACTAGCTAGCATTTGTTGCCCTTAATGCAGAGAAACTTAAGCAGATACCTCAAAGCAACTGAGGCCAATAGGAAAAGGGGAACAGGTACTAGAGAAAAGGTTAGATCAAAAAGAATTAACCTAGAAGGTAACACCCACGCACAGGAAATCAATGTGAGTCAATGCCCTGTATAGCTATCCTTATCTCAACCAGCAAAACCCCTTGTTCCTTCCTATTATGGCTTATACTCTCTCTACAACAAAATTAGAGATAAGGGCAAAATAGTTTCTGCTGGGTATTGAGGGGGGGGAGCGGGAGGGGACGGAGTGGGTGGTAAAGGAGGGGCTGGGGGCAGGGGGGAGAAATGAACCAAGCCTTGTATGCACATATGAATAATAAAAGAAAAATGAAAAAAAAAAAAAGAAAACAAAAAAAAAAAAACTAGTCTTTGAACTTGAATCTAAAAGTGACCAGTGGCAGAAATAATATCAGGACTGCTTATTTAGAAAATCTGTTTACATCCCTGAGAGAATAAGTTGCAATTCCTCAACATACATAGTTAAGTGAAAGGCTACCATGCAAGGAAACTACTGGGAAAAATAACTTCTGAATTTTAAAATATTTAATCTCATGTAAATAATGTAGGTATTCTGAGATTTATATGTGTGCTATCAAAAGATATTTTGAGTTATAATTTTCCCATTTTCTTAGAATTATTTAAATCACATAAAAGTGAAACTGTTAAGGGATTTTTTCTTTATAAGGAGAATAGATTTTACTGACTATATAGAGAAAACAAAACATTTACTCAACTTTCCAAGGAGGTAAAATGTACAAACCCTTTCCACAAAATGCATGACTTATTCTGTCTAAATAACCTATTGTCTGAGCATTACAAGAAGAGATAAATTTTCAAGGCTATTTTTATAGCTGTTAACTTTTTTTTTTAAGAAAATGAAGCACAAAGAGCATTGTTTTAAAATTCCACCATACATCCTCAGGGTATCGACATATTCCTCAGATGACAGTTAAATACGTTTTTTTCAAAGAAGATTTATTTACTTATTTATTTAATTCATTTCCTCGTTTTTACATTTGCTCACATGTGTATACATTGTCTGGGCCACCAAGAAACATAACTTCAGGTTTCAGGATTTTATATGTGGGGAAGTTTAAGTCTTCTTTTTGAGCATGACTTATCTTACATTACCTTCTACATGGAACACGAAGATAATGATGGTTGTAGAATTTTAACGTAATTATTTACATTCATTAAGATCACTATTAGGGTACTGGAGGTGCCGATCAAGTGGTAGAGTGGCTGCCCCGTGAGCATCAACGTTATTGTGAGGTAACTGTCATAGGAATTACCCAAGCTCAGAGAACTTCCAATTCCCTTGGTTTGACCTGTTTTCCCTCAACAGAGACGGTAGGTGTTTGCCTTACCTAACGGAATCTGATTGAAACAGTAATGTGCTACTGTCAAGCTCTTCACATTCCCTTCCCGTGATGGTGTGACCTCTGTTTGAGGTCACAGATACAGTAAAATTTTGGAACTTTGCTAGCCTACATAGACAAAGAGCAGAAATGGCCAGAGTCCTCAGGAAGACCTCATTAGATCTGTAGCCTGACAGCACTTAAAAATCGTTTTAAGCACCTGATATTTTAGAGTTACTTGTTCTCATAACCCAGTCCAAATGTATTAACACAGTGGGTCTCTAAATGCGCAAAACCACTATTTCTATTTTTACTAATGGACTTTATGGATAAATATATTCTCACTTGAGAAGTATTTTTTATATTACATGTTCACAAAATATTTTTTTGTCTCTTCTTGTTTATTTTCCCACAATTATCCTACTTTGGATGCAGATTTTATGAAAATACTTATTAAACAGAGATCTTGGGCTAAACGTATGTATGAAAACAAACAGTGCTCATAGAACAGAGATACTCCATATCATACTGGGACGATTGTCACAGGGTGTAAACACCCGAACCTCAGGTGATAAAACCTCAAGTAAAATCACTTTGTAATGTATGAACTACACTCCACGGAATGTGAAAAATATAAATCCTTAAAAATGCATCCTGCATGTCAAGAAGAATAAAACATTATCTTCATTTGCCAGAAAAGTAGAACACAAATTTCCTGAAGTCAATATCTATCTTATGTTGTGATAGATTTCCTTTTCTTCACACAATACCACAGAAACCTTTTAAATGCAGCTCATAAACGCCTTTATGCTGTGTCACTCTCGATAGAACCTCTGCTTACTGCTACTGTTGATGGCTTCTCTTCAGTGTACATTTAAAATATTTATTTTTTGAAGGATACAAATTTAAGTATTTGTAATCTCATGTATATTTATAATTTCTCTGAATCTATAAATACATTTGGAAAATCACAAATACAACTTTGAAAATCATTTATAGTCTCATCTTTTTTATGATCTTTTTAACTTTAACTATCTTTTTTATTACCATTTGCTAATTGTTCAAAGGGACTTCACATTTTTTTGTTTCCTTTATTCATATGTGCATACGATGATTGTATCATTACTCCCCCCTTCTCCCACCCCCTCCCTGTTGCCCCCACCCCTTCGCTTCCAAGCAGATACTGTTTTGCCCTTATCTCTAATTTTGTTAAGAGAGAGTGTAAACACTAAAAAGGAGGACCAGGGGTTTTGCTAGTTGAGATAAGGCAAGCTATACAGGAGATTCTTAGTTTTGCTTCCATGTACATATGTGTTACTTTGTAAATTGATTCTTCTCGAAGTGACCTTTTCTCTAGTTCCTAGTCCCCTTCTCCTATTCTCCTCTGTTGTTTTAAAGTTTCTGCATTAGTTCCTTTGCATTGAGGACATCAAATCCTATCTTTTTTTTTTTTTTTTTTGGATTACCTACCTATCCTCATACCTCCCTTGTATGCACTTCCCTTATCATGTAATCAAAGTCCAATGCCCTTGTTGTATTTGTCCTTGATCTAATGTCCGCATATGAGGGATAACATACAATTTTTGGTATTTTGGGCCAGGCTAACCTCACTCAGAATGATATTCACCAGTTCCATCCATTTGCTTGCAAATGATAAGATTTCATTCTTCTTCATGGCTGCATAAAATTCCATTGGGTATAAATACCACATTTTCTTCATCCATTCATCAGTGGTGGGGCATCTTGGCTGTTTCCATAACTTGGCTATTGTGAATAGTGCTGCAATAAACATGGGTGTGCAGGTGTCTCTGGAGTAACCTGTGTCACAGTCTTTTGGGTATATCCCCAAGAGTGGTATTGCTGGATCATATGGCAGGTCCATGTTTAGATTTTTAAGAAGCCTCCAATTTTTTTTCCAGAGTGGTTGTACTAGTTTATATTCCCACCAGCAGTATATAAGCATTCCTTTTTCCCCACATCATCACCAACACCTATTGTTGGTGGTGTTTCTAATGATGACTGTTCTAACAGGGGTGAGGGAGAATCTTAATGTGGTTTTAATTTGCATTTCCTTTATGGCTAGAGATGGTGAGCATTTTTTCATGTGTTTTTTGGCCATTTGAATTTCTTCTTTTGGGAAAGTTCTGTTTAGTTCACTTGCCCATTTTTTTATTGGTTTGTTAATTTTGGGATAGTTAATTTTTTGAGTTCCCTATGTATTCTGGTTATCAGTCCTTTGTGTGATGTATAGCTGGCAAATATTTTCTCCCACTCTGTGGATGTTCTCTTCAGTTTAGAGACCATTTCTTTTGTTAAACAGAAGCTTTTTAGTTTTATGAAGTCCCATTTGTCTATGCTTTCTCTTAGTTGCTGAGCTGCTGGGGTTCCTTTGAGAAAGTCCTTGCCTATACCTATTACTTCCAAAGTGTTTCCTACTCTTTCCTGTATCAACTTTAGAGTTTGGGGTCTGATATTAAGGTCCTTGATCCATTTTGAGTTAATACTAGTACAGGGTGATAAACATAGATCTAATTTCAGTTTTTTGCAGACTGCTGACTAGTTTTCCTAACAGTTTTTGTTGAAGAGGATGTCTTTTCTTCATTGTATATTTTTACCTCCTTTGTCAAAACTAAGTTGGATATAGTTATGTGGATTCATATCCAGGTCCTCTATTCTCTTCCACTGGTCTTCATGTCTGTTTTTGTGCCAGTAACCATGCTGTTTTTATTGCTATTGCTTTGTAATATAGTTTGAAGTCGGGTATTTTGTTACCTCCAGTATTGTTCTTTTTGCTGAGTATTGCCTTGGCTATTCGTGGCCTCTTGTGTTTCCAAATGAATTTTAGGGTAGATTTTTCAATGTCTTTGATGAATATCGTTGGAATTTTGATGGGAATTGCATTAAACATGTAGATTACTTTTGGTAGTGTAGCAATTTTTACTATGTTGATTCTACCAATCCATGAGCATGGGAGATCTTTCCACTTTCTATAGTCTTCCTCAATCTCTTTCTTCAAGGGTTTATAGTTTTCCTTGTGGAGCCATTCACAGCTTTTGTTAAGTTGACTCCTAGGTATTTGCTTTTTTCTGAAGCTATTGCAAATGGAATTGTTTTCATATATTCTTTCTCATTTTGTTCATTATTAGTGTACAGAAAAGCTAATGATTTTTGTAAGTTGATTTTGTATCCTGCTGCCTTGGCTATACCTGCTGATGGTGTCTAGGAGATTTTGGGTAGAGTTTTTTAGGTCTTTAAGGTATAGGATCATGTCATCTGCAAATAGGGATATTTTGACAGTTTCTTTACCTATTTGTATTCCTTTTATTCCTTCTTCTTGCCTAATTGCTCTGGCTAGGAATTCCAGTACTATGTTGAATAGGAGTGGAGATAGCGGGCATCCTTGTCTAGTTCCTGATTTTAGAGGGAATGGTTTCAGTTTTTCTCCATTAAGTATAATGCTGGCTGTAGGTTTGTCATATATAGCTTTTATAATGTTGAGGAACTTTCCTTCTATTCCTAGTTTTCTTAGAGTTTTTGTCATGAAATGGTGTTGGATCTTATCAAAGGGTTTTTCCGCATCTATTGATATGATCAAGTGGTTTTTATCTTTCCTTCTATTAATGTGCTGTATTACATTTATTGATTTGTGTATTTTGAATCACTTCTGCATTCCTGGGATGAAACCAACTTGGTCATGGTGAATGATCTTTTTGATGTGTTGTTGGATTTGGCTTCCCATTATTTTGCATCAATGTTCATTAAGGAGATTGGCCTATAGTGCTCCTTTTTGGAGGTATCTTTGCCTGGTTTTGGAATGACTGTGATACTGGCTTCATAAAATGTATTAGGCAGTTTTCCTTCCCTTTCTATTTCGTGGAACAGTTTAAGGAGGGTTGGTATCAGTTCTTCTTTAAAGGTCTGATAGAATCCAGCAAAGAATCCATCAGGTCCTGGGCTTTTCTTTTTTGGGAGACTCTTGATTGCTGCTTCAATTTCATTTTGTGTTATAGATCTATTCAGGTGATTAATGTCCTCTTTGTTCAGTTTTGAATGATTGTAAGTATCTAGAAATCTATCCATTTATTCAAGATTTTCATGTTTATTAGAATATAGGCTTTCGAAGTAGTCTCTGATGATTTCCTGGACTTCCATAGTGTTTGTTGTTATCTCCCCTTTTGCATTCCTGATTTTACTGATTTGAGTTTTTTCTCTCCTCATTTTAGTCAGGTTTGCCAGGGGTATGTTGATCTTATTTATTTTTTCAAAGAACCAACTTTTTGTTTCATTAATTCTTTGTATGGTTTTTTTTATATCTATTTCATTGATTTTAGCTCTTATTTTTATTATTTCTCTCCTTCTGTTTGTCTTTGGATTTATTGTTCTTATTTTTCTAGGCATTTGAGATGTACCATTAGATCATTGATTTGAGATATTTCTGTCTTTTTAATATATGCACTCATGGCTGTAAACTTTCCTCTCAGGACTTCCTTTGCTGTGTCCCATAGGTTCCAGTAGGTTGTGTTTTCATTTTCATTAACTTCCAGGAACCTTTTAATTTCCTCTTTTATTTCATCGATGACCCATTGGTCATTGAGCAATGTGTTGTTCAGTTTCCAACTGCTTACATTTTTTTATTATTTTTGTTGTTGAGTTCTAGTTTTAATGCATTATGATCAGATAGAATGTATGGTATAATATCTATTTTCTTATATTTGATGAGGCTTGCTTTGTGCCCTAGGTTTGAAGTCTACTTTGTCCAAGAAAAGTATTACTTCTCCTGCCTGTTTTCAGGGACCATTGGCTTGGTAAATCTTCTCCCAGCCTTTCATCCTAAGCCTACACTTATTTCTGTCGGTGAGATGGGTCTCCTGTAAGCAACAAATTGTTGGATCTTCCTTTTGAATCCAGTTTGTCAAACGGTGTCTTTTGATGGGTGAATTAAGTCCGTTAACATTGAATGTTAGTATTGATAGGTATGTGGTGATTCCTGTCATTTAGTTGTCTCAGTTGTTTGAGGGTTTATTGTATGTAGCTAAATCAATGTTAGTCTCTACTCTCTTGCTTTTTCTTTTCCTGTAGTTTGGTACTGCCTGTCCTTTCATGGTTATGTTGGCTTTTACTTTCTATGTGTAGAATTCCTTGAAGAATCTTTTGTAGAGGTGAGTTTGTGGTCATATATTGTTTTACTTTCTGCTTATCATGGAAAACTTTTATTGCTGCATCTATTTTGAATGATAGTTTTGCTGGGTAGAGTATCCTGGGGTTGAAGTTATTTTCATTCAGTGTCCGGAAGATCTCACCCCACGTTCTTCTTGCTTTTAATGTTTCTGTTGAGAAGTGTGCTGTGGTTTTGATGGTTTCTGTTTCATTCTTTTTTCTGAGGTTTTCCATATCCTGGGTCCCTTTCTCTTTAATATCATCTATTTTCATCCTGAGTTCATTTATCTCCCTATTTATGGTGTTCTTTGTTTCACTTTGGTGTTTGTATAGTGCTTCTACAGTTTCTTTTGTTTTTGTGCTTTCTCAAAGTCTCTATTTTTTGTCTTGGAATTTCTTGAGTGTCTCCTGCACAGTTTGGTTGACCGTATCCAGTATCATCTCTATAATGCTCTCATTGATTACTTGCAGGATTTCTTCTTTCAGTGTGTTCTTGTGGCCTTTGTTTGGTTCTTTGTCATAGTTTATCTTTGTTTCATTGGAGTCTGGATCTGGGCTTCAGTTTTTCTCATTTACCTCTGCTTCCTGTACTGATTTATCATTGGGGGGAAAATTGTTTCCATCTTTTTTCCATCCTCCCATCATTCCACTTGTTGCTCTTACTGTCTTTGTCCTGTGTGGAATTTAGTATTGTCTACCTAGTAACAGTAAAAATGATGGTATCTACTGTGGAAGAGTAAGAGGAGAAAGAAAGCAAAGAAGATAAGGAAAGCAGAAAGTAGAAGGAAAAAAGATACAGAGCCAAAGAAATAAACAGGGAGAGAGAGTGATAGTGTACTAATCAGCAGTGAGCTAAAAAGGCATTAGAATGACAGAGAAAGAGGAAGAAAAAAAAACCTAGGTTCAAATGCAATAAATTTTCAGCCTTACTAGTTCTGTTTCTTGTGTTACTTCTTCAGCATCCAGTTGGTGTTTGAATAGTAGTTGTGTTGTTGTCACATCAAAGGAAAAAAAATAGAAAAGGTATCTAAAACTATAAAAGAATAATAGTTGCAGGTTCAGAAACCATGCCGTTTCTGTCTTAGTACTTGTAGTGTTGTTCCTTCAGCATCCAGTGTTGGTGTTGGCATTTAATTGGTAGCCCTGTGGTTATCTCGCCAGGTGGTTGGATCTGAAGACAGCTTAGTGAACCTTTATCTGCTCTGTTTGAGAATGCAACTCACCTGGCACCTACTGTCAGTCGGCTGCTGCTACAAGCTTTATTTATTAAAGTTCTCAAGGATGAGTCACTACACTTACCTAGTCCATCTGGCTTTGTTTATTTAAAGTTCTTCTGAACACCTGCCCCTTTTCTTTTCTCCAGTGTATGGCCCTACTAGCCTGTTGCAATTGCAGTCCTTGTTCATTTACAGTTTTTGTGGGGAAGTGCCCCTCCCCCACTCATTGGCAGAGTGTGCCACATGGGGAAACACCCCTCCCCCTTACTGTGGAGCTCAGGCCGCCCCGCCCTCTTTGCTACATGTAGTTTCTTTCAGTTGCTTGTTTATTACTCAGGTTTTTTTTGGTGGGGTGGGGGGTCTGTCTGTTTATGGGGGCTATGCTGATTTTTCCCAGGGGTGGCTGTGGGAGTACCACATGCCACTTGTTTGCTCACCTGTGGGTCTGCCAAGCAGGTTAGGAGCAGTGTCTGGCAGTGTGGGAGCCCTCCTGGTTTCTCTGTATACTGTGATGTGGGGGAGCTATGTGTGAGCTGGGGGTGAAGAGATGTCAAAGTTTTGCCTTTTCTTGGTGGTTTTTCCTATTCAGTGTGTCTCCAGCATCTCAGGGAAATTTTTACTCTAAGGAACACATGGTATCTGCTTCCTCCCTCTAGTCGTCATCTTGGAAACTCCTGGGGCTTCACTTGAATAAAAGTAAAATTCTATGTTATTAAGATCGACACCCTGGTTTGAGCCTGTTATATATATACATACATATATTTTTATGTTAACTATGTTTTAAGTAGGGTCTCACATTAATGTCCAAGCAGGTCTGGACCACCATCCTCCTATTTACACTTCCCATGTAGCTGGATATGCCATACCTACCTTTTGTTGGTTGCCCTGCATTCTCACTAATTTTGTGCAGATGCTGGCCTCAAAACACAATCTTTGTTATGTCTGCAACTTACTACCTGTAGCTGGGGTTACAGGTATAGCCATCATGCTGGGCCTGTTCAGTTTTTTCAGTGATGAAATCTTCATTGTGAGAGAGCCAAACTTACTTACTGTGTGTTCATTAATTCTATTTCATTCTTTATAACAACTTCATTTTCCATAATAAGTTTAAAATCAAATGCCAATCTCTTCCAAGGGTGAGGCTAAAAGAATTCCCAGTGACTAAAGTTGGCATAATTTAAGCAACAAAATAAATAACAATAGCATAGGATTATAACTTAAAGAATGAATAAATGTCCAAGGTCTATGCTGATATGAATGCACAATTGATTAATAATAAATGGGAGATAAGAGGAAAACATCCCCTAGAGAAGATTTCTAAATAATAAATGTAAAAGGCATAAAATAAACAAGTAATCATTCTAGTTTTTCAGTAATAATTGCTATAGGTAATTCTTATAGATTAGTAGACAAAACTTCAAATTAGTAGAAAAAACTTAAAACATAAGCAATGGTGCAAAACCTCAAATTATTCCACTCACAAAAAATATTAGTTACCAAGGCCATAATTTCCTTGATTTGCTTTTTTCTGGGAGGTAGTTTCTGATTTCCTCTGGTTCAAGACAAAAAACATGGGAAAAGTAAAACAATAACTTTAAAATAGAGATACTAGTGGGGAGGACTAAGGAGACATGATGGAAAATTCAGTCTCTGTCTTTGATACTGGTTCTTGGATTGGAAGGCCATTAATGGAAAACAAATAGTCTCTGACTTAGCTGCTAATGTTGCACTGGTACCGATTTTTTTAGGGTATGTGTACCATGGTTATGGACGCAATATAGGCAAAACCTGGAGGTTACAATACGGAAACTATTTTTACAACTCTTCTGCAAATTAAAGTTATTTTAAAATAATGTTTTTATGGATATAAACCTTAACATCTAAATTTATTTACTTTATCTTCCTAAATCTCTACTTAAGTAAATGAGAAAAATATATACAATAAAGAAACATACACAAATTTGTATAAATGTATCCATTAGGTTGAATGTTATTTATTTTACTTACAAAATAATATTTATATATTAAAGCTTGGTTTAGATATTAACATACATGTTATAAATAAATGAATAATATTTATAATTATTAAGTGTTATTATTCATCTTATAGTTTTTTAAAAATACTTCTAAAAGATGCTAATTATCTAATTGTTTTGTTACTCTTTTAGTTAACATGAATATGCTCAAACTAACTCAAGTTGCTGGAAGAACATACTCATGAGGTCATAGGACAGAAGACACAGTTCTCGTGCTGTCTGCTGTTTGTGGACCACTATCAGCTCCTTATGATGCCTGAGCTCCACGTGACCATTCAGTGAGCCATTCTCAACACAACAGCCTGTTCCTCTGTGGCTTGAAGGAGAAATTCTTGCTCAGGTCTGCTAAGATCAACAGTTCTGTCATATAACACACTCAGGGGTCATTCCAAACATGTCCTTTTCAGTAAGACGGATCAGAGTGAAACTTACTAGTCATCATTCTAAGAGTTGAATTATGTCACAATTCTTACCTCACAGTGTGACCATGAGACAAATTAAAGGGCCCCACATCTCCTGGCACTAAGGCAGGAGTTAAGCATTGTTAAATCACTGTTAAATACTACAATGTCATTTCTAATATTAATGACAAACTACTGTAAGCATCCCGCTTGTATTTCTTTTCCCTTTAAATGAACTAAGCTGTTAGGGGGTGAGGTGAGTTCACTCTTTGATTGACAGCTTTACACCCTTCCTGATGCCCTGGTTGCTTCAGTAAAAGACTGGCAGATGAGTGGCTGACTGATCTCATGCCAGGACTGGCTGCTTTGAGCACTCCATGGATGCTTTGAGGAAGTTATGTGACAACCATGGCTGCTTGCTGCTGAAGTACATCCCTGGCTTCCTGGAGGCACCACTCTAGTCACAACTGTTTGAGCAGCTTGTGCTGGACTTTTGCCATCACAAGTTTCACTGAACCCTAGATGAACCAGAAGCAATTTCCACCCAGGCCAGAGGAGGAACCCTTACCCGTAGTGGCCCAACAGAAGGTCTGTGACTGCTGCAGCCTTAGTCCTTCATTTGCATAGAGGGCAGCCATGATTGGTTCAAGCACTTTTGCCCCAGTCCCTTTTTGGGTATATAAGCAGGCTGTTTGGATCACTTTGTGGGGCAGTCTAAGATAGTTTTCTGTTCTGCTCCTTGATGTTGCAACATTTGACCTAATAAAGGTTACTTTTCAGTGGATTTTTCTTCCTATCTTTTACTTTTTTCCAGTATCAGAGATTGAACTCAAGAAATCATGCTTGCTAAATAAATGTTCTACCACTTGACTATGCCCTTATTTCCCTAGTCTTTTTGGTTTTTCAGTTTGTTTTTCAGATAGGGTCTCACCCTAACTGCAAGCGGGAGTGTTGATTTCAACTGATACTTGGGAGCCCCAAGCACATACTAGATTTTTCTTTCATTTTCTCCATCTGCTCTTCACTTCAGTTGTTAGAAATTAATCAATCTTGAATGACAATGACAATTTGAGCTTTGCATCTTTTCTGCAAAAAGAACCCTGGATCTCAGTTCACCTTGGCTTTTTGAGATTGAGATGTTTTCCTGATAAAGGATTCACTCATAAGGAAGGTCTTTTTTCCAAAAGTACTAACTTTTAGTTATTCAACACAATTACACATATTCTAGTGGTACTATAAACACTCACTGAGAGCAGAGTATTAAGGAAATTTGGTAATTTAAAATCCTCTGTCTACAGGTAGGCTCATTTGCTGGCATCAGTAAGCCCTTGAAGATTGCACTGCAAGCATAGTTATATGTGAACTTTCTAAATCAAAAGAACAAATGTAAAAGTTGGGTGTCTTCTCTTGCAACTTATTTTTGTAATATCATTAAATGATAACATTATTATCAGAAATATGTAAAATAAAATTTTCATGGGAGTAAGTCTTTAAATGCCTTCTAGCATTTTGGTATAGAACAAAAACTTTAAATGTATTTAGGTTAAAATTTAATGTAATCCCTGAAGGACAACATTTCTAAGAAAGTGTTGATGAGGACTAGAAATTGGTGCAGTAGTTCAACTCAGGATATAATTTATCTCATGCATTCTTCTCAGCAGACATTTTTCTGAGACAAATAATTTGGAAAACAAGTGCCGCTGTGTCTTCCCTATCATGCCCCAAATACAACTTCTGCCACAGTGATTACTTAATTCACAGATTTTGCAAAAATGAAGGCACCTGTCCATAACCCACTGAGGAGATGACCTTCCCCAAATGACAACATTCATGCATATGTATATGTATATGTATATGTATATGTATATATATATATATATATATATATATATATATATATAAAGTATATTGCACAAAATCTTTGGAAAAGCAAAGGAATCAAATAATTACTTTTATAGTTTTACATATATTTCTGTAATGAGATTTTAATATTTTTCCTTGCCCTTATATAAACAGGTGTCTTAATCTTCAAGAATGTTCATTTTAGAAAACTGCTATTTTATATATAGAAGATTGCACTAACTAAAATATGAATATTCAATGCCAAGTAACTTTCTGTGTATCTTGGGGCTTAATGACACATAAAAACGAAAGTGAAAAACTATTTTAGGCTCATAGGTTTCAATTCAATTAAAGTGTCAGTAAGTACAGATTTCTCAGTTCTGGGTACTTTTGGTTTCATAACTCTTTATCATAAAATTTTCTCACAAGTTTGTACTTCCAATGTGGTACTTGGATTAATAGAACTGCAATTGAAAAGATGCCACCAGTTTAATAAGTGACTTTCCAGAAAATTCCTTTTCTGATGAGCAGGCTGTGATGACCAAAGGTCCATAGACTGAGGAGCAACCTCCTGGGTCTGTGGCTTTTTCTGTCCCATTCTTTAACTGTAAATTGCTACATTATCTTTTCTGGAAAAACAGCACAAATTGAAACCAGGAAAGACAAGTATAATAAAAAAATAGAATCCTGATAACACTTTATTTATTGGTTTGATAACTTTGTTTTCTTTATTTAAAAAATGTGTCATAACTGTATTTTATGAGCTTACAGAAAAAGTACAAAAATTGAGTAAGTGAAAACACGTTCCCTCCACCCCCAGATTAGGATGGAATTTTCCTCCTCATTTTATGCATGTATGTACACATATGCATGTATATGTGTATGTAGCTTAGGGGGAAGGAGGTACTATGTATAGATTAAATTGAAAAGTATGGAAATCCAATTTCAACCTTTTCCCTTCTTCCCAAATGTAACTATTAAAATGCCCTCCCAAGTATAAGATTTTCATATCTCTATATTTTCCCCAAGTGAAAATTACCTAGGAATATTTTAAATATTCATTGTACTTTTACTCTACCTTGTCATGATTTTCCAGAAATTGTGTTTTTTAATAGTCAACAGTTTTAATTTTTATTGTTCTGAAATATTTGCTTTTATTCTTTTTTTCTTTTTTTATTGGTGTGCTGGATGGAGGTACATTGTGGCATTGACAAAAATCTTACAATATATCATATATATCATACTTGAATTCACCCCCTCCATCATTCTTCTTTATCCTTCCCATTCCTGGAACAGTTTCAACAGATATCATTTTTCCATTTACATGCATGTGCTTTTAGCATCTATCATTTTAAAAAGGTGTTTTATTTTTCAGCAAATAAAGCTAAATTATTAACATTTTTTACTGACTAAAACCATTATTGTTTCTTTTATATATTTCCTTCCAGAAACTCTCTTTGCGAGGTCTCATGAATACTGAATTCTTTTTGTCTTTCTGTCTCTGGATTTTTCTCTCACTTGTGAGTATGAACTCCAATAATTTTGATATTGTTGCTACGTTCTCAATAAATTTTCATAGGTGTGGATATGTTTTTATTTATTATTTATATTACATTAGGTATACTGCCATTTAGAAGACAAGTGTTCACTTGGGTTTTGGAAAATTCTTTGCATCAAGACTTTACATATTATTCTAGTTATTTTCAGCAAATTAAACACAACACTTTCCTTGTTTTTATGTTTTGCAGCATGTCGTATGCATTTAGAAATGTTGGTAACAAGGTAATTCAAGGATTTTTTTTGTTTGTTTTTTTCTTTTTTGGTGCTGGGATCGAACCCAGGGCCTCGTGCATGCTAAGCAAGTATTGTACCACCAAGCTACATCCCAGCCCAAAGGTATAGTTTTGATTGTCTTCAATTTTCCTGGAATGAGGATTCTATTTAGAGAGAATAGGCAATAAGATATACAGAGGAAATGTAATTATAGGTCTTACATATTATAATTTGAAATTATAAAAATGATATATAAATACTGAACTAATTCTCAGAGATAATTTAATACTGAATTTCTAAATAGTAAAATAGTGATAGTTCTTTAAAATGTATTAATTTAAAATTTTATTTCATGCGTGTAAGATTTGCATGTGAATATGTGATTGATGTCTATTAGTAGTGTCTGAAAAGCAGACTTTTATTAGATTTCCTTACTCTGATGCTTTTATTATTTGAAATATTTTAGTAAAAATCACTCATTCTAATGTTTTTTACAGAACACATTTGTGAGAACATATGTGTATAAGTGTGTGTGGCCTTATTATGATTTTATGGCTAATATACACTAATGTGAGATTGTATTTTATGCACTTAGCCACACAGGACACTGAAGGGTATCCTTTGTCCTTCTCATAATGGCTGACTCATGGATGACTGACACCTGCTGCAGCTGCCGCCTGAATCACTAGAAGGTTTCATACCTCATATGGCCAGCCTGGGAAAAGGTCTAAATTCAAAGTACAAAGTAGGGTTTCCACATATAGCTTTCAAACTATGACATAGTTCCAGAATTAAAATTAAGCTATCATAGGTTGGGGAACACTGTGTATGTATATGTATATATACATGCATACATATGTACCCACATCGACACACACACCACATGTCTATACACACATAAATGTGTGTGCATTTATGTGTGTAGCTTTTGCTTTTTTTGAAAATCACATTGTAGTGAAAAATATGATTCTATGAAAAATGAAGATAGGAGATCACAGTCTGCTTTCAACTGGGAAGCCCATCCTTCTTCTCTTTCTACAGTCATGACTTAAATTATTAGAAGTGACCAAAGATGTGTATACAAATTGACTCAAATCTGGTTGGATCCATGCTATCCTTAGAACATATGATGTGCTTTCTGTGTGCTAGACAGAGGAAGTAGAAAGGATAATACACCAATGTCTCCACTGGATGTGGAAGTGTGTGAATTGGGATAAATGGTAATTGAAGATATTGGGATAAATGGTAATTGAAGATACAAGTACAAAACAGTGGGAAAAACAGAATAAGTGTTTCTCCAAAGCCTGAAGATGGTCTGTAGATCATCATCAGAAAGGGCTGGCCTAAAAAGCTACAGGACAGTCAGGAGTGGTGGTTCACACCTGCAATCCCAGCTCTCGGGAAGTAGAACCAAGAAAATCCCAAGATTGAGACCAGCCTAAGCTGTATAGTGAGAGCCTATTTAAAAACAAAGAAGCCAAAGCAAGAAGCAAAAGCAAACCTAGCAGACTCTTAAGTATATCATTTCAGCAGCCCCCAGGCTCTATCTTGGCCATTTCTGCGACACAAGCCTCTATGTGCTCTCCCTCTTGAAAATAAAAATGCCCTGTGATATCCAAGATACACTGGAACAAAGCTTGCTGTCCTGACCAAGACCCAAGTTTAAGACTCTTAATCTTTCTTAAAAGTGATACATACTCTTCCAACAAAAAAAAAAATGAGTGTGAAAAATGCCTGCTGAAGATAAGAAATGAAGCACTGCCAGTGAAATGAAAACACTTGTATATTCTCTTCAACTGTCAGAATAAGAAAAGTAATTGTTATAATTTTTTAAATTATCTAATCAGAGTTGCTAAGGGTGTAGGGTATTGGAACCCTAATATGCTGTATGTAAAAATAAAACAGCTGAGTATTTTTTTGAAAGAGGCTTTACATTCCTAAAATATTTAGAGTTTTATAAATCCTCTCAGAAAAAAATATTACTTTCTGGGAATATTCTTTGTAAATCTAACATCTCATCAATGAAAATGTATTTATTTATTTATATTGGTATGGGGGATTGATCCCAGGGCCTCACCCCTTGCTTGGACATTGCTCTATCACGTGTGTTATGCCCACTGTCCTTTGATTTCTGTTTTGGTTTTGAGATAGGTCTTGCTGCTACATTTGCCAACACTGGCCTCAAAATAGTGATCCTCCTCATTTATTTGTGCATTTGTTTATGTAGTTTTGCAGTACTAGGGATTGAACTCAAGACCTTACTCTTGCTAAGTAGGTGCTGTATACCACATGAACCAAGCTCCCAGCCCTGAATTAAAATGTTTAATGATAGTGATCTCACAATTTTTTGATATGATAAAGAAAACTGATGATCTCAAAATTTTTAGAACATAAATTCATGCAAAACACATATTTAATATCTAATATAAAAATAAAACTATGCATATATGACTTACTATAAGGTTTAAGTGTGTAATAACCTATATAATATTCAAAATAATAGAAGATCTATCTGGTTATAAACAGCATATACAATATGATACATTTTCATTAAAAAGTAAAAGTCAAATACTTGCAGTTCTCTCCTTAATCATCTACATGTCTGTAGGATTTGAATCTACCTGGTAATAATGTCATTGTTTATGTGGATAAATTATATATTGGATTTTTCTTTATTGTGTGTGTTTAGCTGAAGAAAATGCATGTATGCTATATTTAGAAGTAAGCTAACTCATATTTTAAGTTATTTAGTCAGCATGTAGACCTGTTTTAAATATTTTAATGATTTAAGGTAAGAGTTATGTGAACTAATTTTTAATAAGACACTATTTCACACTTACACTATATTTTGTGTTTCATGATTATGTATTTTCTGTAACTTAAAACCTATAGAATTAAGTAGGCAATGATCAATATGTGTTTGTGTGTGTGTGTGTGGTGGGTTTGAACTCGGGGCTTCTCACTTGCAATGCAGGCACTCTATTGTTTGAGCCACCCTCTAGTCCATATTGCTCTAGTCGTATTGGAGCTGGGGTCTCGTGAACTGTTTGCTAATCTCAGATTACCAATTAGCTACGTGGGCACTACCAGTGCCTGGTTGGCAATGATCCTGAATGAAATTATTTTTTAAATGAAGTTGTAGGATCTGTACCTCAATTACTGAATACAAGTTTCACATTAGTTCCTTTTTATCATTGTAGTGAAGGGCCAGATGCTCAGTAGTGTTATAAGGAAAAAATGTTTATTCACCTCATGGTTCTGTGACCAAACATTCTAAGGCTCATCTGCTGATGGTCTTCTTCCTGGGTGAGTCTTGAAACAGGACTGGGCATCACGGGTCCAGAAAAGAGAGAGAGAGAGAGAGAGAGACAATGAGAGAGACAGAGTGTGTGTGTGTGTGTGTGTATCCCCTGGTCTCACTCCTCCTTTCTGTAAAGCCAGCAAGAATCACTTGTTCAAGCTCCACCATAATGGGTTTATATAACCCTGATCATTGTCCAGAGACACCACCTCTAAACTTCACAGCCAGATTAATACTCTACACACTTCATACCTCACAGCGAGGATTAGATTTCAACCCTTAGGGGATATGATCAAGCAAAAACCACAACATAGCAGGTGGTTTCATTATCATTTTTCTGAAATTAATCATTTTTTATTGGCTATCAATTTAAAAATGTTTAAATTATAACATAACCTACAGTATTTTTTGTTTTTCAGTAAAATAATAAGTAAAGAAGTGAAATCTTGAAATTAATTAAAGAAAACATAGTGAGAATCCTATTTTGGAAAACTTTGTATGTTTTTAGTATTTCTTTGTGAAGATTGCCTGAAATTGGATATTATTTATCTGAATACTTGAAATCATTTGGTGGCATAATAAACAGTTAACAGATGTTTGATTTTAGTAGCAAGTCAATTGATTCAAAATACAGTAATTTTATTAATTTTCTTTCTGAAAAGGGAAACTCAGGTGAATCTGTGCTAAATACACAACGAATATTCTTTTCTCTCTTTTTTTCCAGTGACTTCTTCAAGGTTCTAGGGAATGACAAGCTATTCTAGACTTACACAGTTTATCTGACTGAATATCACTTTCTAAATGTTGGATTTCACAAATTAAACTGATCTGAGTGTATTTTTTTCCGAGCACAAATTTGAGTGAGCACATATCCTGCAGACTCCTCTCCTTGCTGTATGTCCTCCTCATGGAGTACGGAGAATTGAGTCAAGATTGGTTGTCCCAAAGGTGTCCCAAATAAATGTACCACATTATTTATTCATCCTTCCTTTCATTGCTCTGCTTCAAATATTATTTGCTAATTTTGAACCTCACTAAATCAGTAAGGAAGTGCCGTGTAGAGATAAGAGGGCAAGTGTGAGTCTTCTCTGCCTTGATCATAAGCAAGTTGTCACCCCACATTTGATGGCTGATTCCTCAACCAAATATAATGTTGGAAAGATAATAAAGAAAATTCCTGGTACAGCCATGGAACAGGAAAAGAACTGCTGCAATAGGAAATTTCTAGTAAATATAACGTTCTCATTTTTGTGACATAAATGTAATAATACCGAGAATGATACTGTAATTATTTACTTTTATATTTACCTCTCAAGTCCATTTATAAAGCAGAGGTAAGTTCTTGCTGACTCCTTGCAACAAAAGTAGAATAGCACAGGTAAAGGGAAAAAGTTTAGAAATCTAACGAAATGCCTGTTTTTACAAATCACACTAAAGAAATAAGTGAATACTGGACTTCAAAACTTGGTGCACTAAGCAACAAATGTTAATAATGCATAAATATAGTGAATTACGGGGGTGTCTGACTTTAGCCAAAGACTTAATGAGAATCAGTTTCTTTTTGACATTTCGAAGACTAAACGTTGCATAATAAAATTCTACTACTTGATTCCCGATATTGACAAAATAAGGCAGTTTCCATCTTTGGAAGGAATTATGATGATAAAATCTGGATCATTTTTCAACTTTACATATGTGGGATGTGATAAATCCAATTTAAAGATGAGAAACTACTTAAAATAATTGCAGTAATTACATAAGCTTCAAAACATTAAAACTAAAATACCATAGACAATAAAAGTAAGCAAAACAAAAAATAAACAAACAAAAAAGACAATGATTTGCAACAGGAACGAGTTACAACATGTATGTTTTCATTCTGATATACTATTTTTGCAACATTTTATCAGGTTTATTATAGGTAAAGGTTAAAGAGTTCAGTAGAAAAACTAGACCACCAGGTAAGATACTCAGCTTTCTGTCACTGTAACAAAACACCTGAGATAAGCATCTTAAAAAGAGAAAATACTTGTTCTGGCTCATGGGTTCAGACGTTTTGGTCTATAGTCACATGACCCGGTTTTTTTAAGCCTGTATCTAGGTAGAAAATCACTTGTGGTATCAGGAAGTGGGGCAGAGCTTCTCCCCTCATGTAGCCAGGAAGGTAAGAGAACAAGTCTGCCTTATAAAAAGACAGAAAATGCCTTGAAACCCATTAAATTATGAACCCATAATCCCCCTGAATTAACCCATCTGTGAGGTCAGAGGACCCTTCCAAAAGGCCTTGCTGCATTAAGGGCCAAATCTTCAACACACAAACTTTTGTGGCACATATAAGATCCAAGACATTCAGCAAGAATAACATGTTTTTGTAGCAGCATTCATTTGCAACATGTTAAGAAAGCAAAACAACTTCGTGTTCTAAGACAAGATGTTCTGCAAAGCATCAAACCATATGCCAGTAAAATTTGGCTAGCTTACTGCTGTGGTTCTTCTTGAAATACAAATTGACTGAATTATTCCTGCATTAAAAAATAAAGATCCTCAAAAATTATGAGGATCATACTCTATATAATCAATGTGCACGAACACATTTGCACATACATGCACACACATACATGTGCACACAACCTACATGTACCATATGTCTGACAAGATTGCCTAAAAGGTAATCCCACATAAGTATATCCCATATGTACTGTTTTTTTCTGAGTGGAAATTTTGAAGCAAAGTTTTTCTTGGTCTCAGATTGAATTTTGAAATTTAATAACAGCATTCTGCCTTGATTTCAAACTCTTAATTCTGTATATCAAGATAAATGACAAATTACCATTTGATCATTGCAGTCTGCCTATAACTTATCAGCCAGCTTTTTAGTTATAGAGACTTAGAAATATAGTGAGATATTTTCAAACATTACTGAATTACTCCACATACAGGTGCCTCCATCTTGAGGTAGTATCTAGGAAAAATGGGTGAGTTTGCCTTTTCTGATGATTTTCGTGACTTGGAGAACTTGCAGCTGGCCATTTTTACACTGCTTTTTATTGTTATCATTTCTGTCCTATATAAAGTATGAAGACATTTTGACTCTGGTGGGATACAGATGACAGCCAATGTGTCTGACACCTGGCTTTTTCCTGCTATGACTTGCAATGACCCCAGATTCAATGGCTTAAGTCTCTAGGTGACTGTAATAAAAACGACCATTTTCAAGTTCTTACTGTTAATTTTACACCGATCAGTATCCTCATCCTTCAAGTGAAATATATTCTTTTATAGCCTCAGTACGGATTATTACATTTTCTAACTAATTATGTAGTGAACATAGACTACTGACTATTCTGATGGTTACTTTGATTGTCAACTTGATCGAATTTCCAAGTACCCTCGGGGAGGGGTGTCTGTGATAGTGTTTCCAGAGATAAGATTAGATCACGAGGTTTCTGACCTAATGAATGTTATCAATCCAGTGATGAATTCAACACATGAAGACATTATTGGGAAATGGTGCAATGTGGGAGGCACTAGTTGGTGGTAGTAAGAAACTGGGGGTGTGTCCTTAGGGCTATATCATCTGCTGGCCTGTTCATGTATGCCCTTGTTCTGTTTTCTGCCTGTGAGAGAGGACATCTACAACTACACTTTCCTACCAACATGGTGTTTTACTCAAGGCATGGCACCAAGTAACCATGGAAGAACTCTTTGAAACCATGAGCCAAAATAAATCTTTGCTCCTTTAAGTTATTTCAGTCAGGTATTTTGTCACAGCCATGCAAAATTAACTAACATAAAAACTGGGTTCCAAAGAAGTGAGATCATTGTTATGATTAAATCTGATCACCCAGCTCTTAAGGCTTTGGTATTGGTTTGCAGGAGGAAATTGGAAGAATTTGGAGCAGATGGGAAGAAAAGCACTAGAAGACTGTGAGCAGTTTCATGGGCAGTTCTAGTGGGTGATCTAAAGACAGGAACGCCAATAAGAATGTGGACAATGAAGGCTAGGCTCATGAGTTTTCAGATGGGAACAAGCACTCAACTGGGAATGGAATTGAACTACAATGTACATGAATACTACATTCTGGCAAGTAATGTTTCCACATATTTCGCCCATATTCCTGAAAATTCATGAGAAACTGAGTTTAAAGTTGAAGGACTGACATATTTGGTGGAAGAAATAATGGGACAGGTATGCATTTAAGCTCTGATATAGTTATTAGCACCTGTTTTTAGCAAAGTCTACAGCGAAAATTGGGAGCAAAAAGCAGAGTGGAAAAATTTGAAAACATGTAGACTGGCCAAAACTAAAAGAAATAAATAAAAATGAGAAAATTAGAAGTTAAGGACAAAGATGGCATGACCATTAATGATACTAGTGTCATTAAAAAGAAATCAAGCACTTTCTATTTGGACAATAGGAAAGATGCTTTGAGGGCACCTCAGAAATTGGCCAGACTCCACCCATGGCAGGTACCATAGTATAAAATTGTAAACTTACTGGAAAAACTCCTTTGAGAAGGAGTGGGGCACCCTGTTTGCCCAGGACTACCTGGAGCCCAGATTCAGCCATTCAGTCACCCCAAGCCCAGTATAACCATGGTCCAGAGGTTCTGGCTACTGCTAAAGTGGGCAGCAGACCTTGGATCATCCACCTGTTGTTAGTTTTTCAGGTATGAAGAGTACAAGAGTTACTGGATCATAGAGGCTTCTACCTAGATTTCAAAAGAAGGCTTGAGAGACCAATGTGTGACAGTGTCACAATTCCTGCAAGAAGCCTATGTAAAGGCAAAGTATGAAGCTGTGAGGGTGAAGATAATGATACAATGAAAACCCCAGGATGCTGAAGATGTCAGAAACACGCAAAGTCTGCTGAGAAAAGTTGCAGGCCATGGGTGGAGCCATTCCAAGAAAAAGGCCACGTGGGCTGCAAACAGCAAGGCTAAAGGGAGGGGGCTTCCCAGGCCCATTGGGTTTCATGTTACCAAGTGCTCCAGATTGTAGATAGGGAGCTACAGGATTTAATATTATCTCTGCTGGGTTTGGTCTTACTTTGGCTTGACTTCCTTGCTATCCTCAAATTCCTCCCTTTTAGAATAGAAATGTTTACTCTGTGCCATTTTATAATAGGTATATATTTTTACAGTGTCTCAAAGCTAAGAAATTAGGGGCTTACAGCTAAGAGTTTTCTTTTCTTGAGTCTGAGAGGAGACTTTGAACTTGGGATTTTGAACAATGCTGGAACTGATTGAGACTCTGGTACTCTTGGAGATAAACTGAATGCATATTTCATTATGAGATGGTTATAGACTTTTTGCAGAGCAGAGATAGAATGTTGTAGTTTAAAGTGATGTATTTGGGTGTCAAGTTGACAAGGGGTGTATCTGTGAAGGTTAACTTTGATTGTCAACTTGATTGGATTAATAAACACCTAGGAGATTAGTAGAGGACACCTCTTGGTGTGATTTCATAGGCTGGGCTCTGACTCAATGAGTGGATTTACCCCTTGATGGACTGATAACATGATGGCATTATTGGGGGTGATGAAAGGAGGTGGGTCCTAGTTAGAGAAAGTAGGTCACTGGAGACAGTTGGTGGGGGGTATCTCTTGCCCCGGCCTCTCCTTGCATGCCTTTGCTTTGCTTCCTGTCTGCCATGAAGCAAGGTTCTCCAGCCACATGCTCCCACCACCACGATATTCTGCTTAAATGCATGGAACAAAGTGACCACGGACTGAACCTTCTGAAGCCACAGTGATAGTAAATCTTTTCTCTCTTAACTTGTTTCTGTCAAGTATTTTGTCACAGCTCTGCAAAAGTAACCTACACGACTATATATCCAGGGAATAGAGACTGCAGAGTTCTGCAAAAGAGGAAAAATCAGATTCCAGTTTTGTAGAGACATCCTTGCTCTGGGTCATTTTCTCTGACCAACTGGTGATTCAATTACCAATAAACCCCACACAAATATTGCTGGTTCGTTTCCTTCGTTCAGACTAAATAGCTGAATGTGTTTCAAATAAGTGTTCAAATTGATTTTAACTGCAGTTTGGGGGAATTATAAAGAGAAAGAAGGAATCAAACCTGCTTTATGTAGAATATGGGAATATAAAAGAACCACCTTTTATATCCTATCCTAATAATATGTAAATGAAAATAGAATAGGATATGATAAAAAGAAAGTTTAGAGGTAATTTGCATCATGAAGCTCAGTGTCAAATGTTGTGAACAAAAATTTGAAAGCTGTTTATGAATTACTTTGATAATAGGTGGGTAAGTGTAACACATGGAAGTTTTAACATATATATTTTGTCCAGGTGACATTATCACTCATATAAGAAATTATGTCACACATTCATGCTTGACTGAAAATGTCTATTTTTATCCTCCACCTTAAAAATATAATTTCTTTGCCTGTAAAAGTCCTAAACCAAGTCTTATATTAAAAATCATATATTGAATGTATCATCTCATTGCCTTATGGAATCATTATTGCTGATTAGAAATCACCTTCATATCTAATATACTTTTCATTGTAAGTAGATAACTTTTCTCTCTTGCTACTTTTACAGTGTTTCCTTTTGACTTTGGAATTCTATATTTTAAATGTGCTGTGCTTGAGAGCCATTTATCTTTTTCAATTATTTTGGCTAGATTGCTATATTACTTCTTTATTTGAGGATTCATAGTTTTTTCAATTTTTAAAAACATACTTAGGCATTATCTTCAGGAACATGACTCATTCTGTCTTATCTCCTTTATTATTGCAATAATGGTAAACAAATGAAACACAAAGGATAAATAATATAAGTAATCAAAAACAGTTAACATGGTTAACTTTTTCACATATATTTCTATAAGAATAGTTACCACATCTTGAAGACCCTCTATATGTGAAGAATTGGAAATTATAGTCGGGAGATGAAGGATGGCAAAACAAACCATTTACCTAAACCACAGTTTATTTGCAATTTATCAGGAATGTTTAGACAATGTTGATTCTCCGTCTTATGTCTCACCATTTTTGTTCTTTCACGGGATCAGGATTTGAACTCAGAGCTTCACACTTGCAAAGCAGGCACTCTCCCACATGAGCCACACCTCTAATCCATTTAGCTATGCTTATTCCAGAGATGGGATAATGTGAACTATTTGTGCAGGCTGACCTTGAATCATGATCCTCTCCCCCTCAGTCTCTCAAGTCACAAGGATTACAGGTATAAGCCACCAGTGCCCCATTTCTCTTTACTTGATAAAGTATATTCAATCTAACTTTTATCTTAATAGATTCAATTATAAGTGTTAAAATTTTATATTTCCTCTATTTTCATTCATGTAATATCAATCTCTACCTACATTTTGGATGACTTTTCAGTTCTGTATTCCAATTTGTATATTCATCTATTTTAAATCTACTATGAAATTTTTCTACTAGGTTGCAAAAATAATTTTTATTTACAATAGTTTTATAACATACTATTTTCATTTATTTAACTAATAAATAAAAATTACATATATGGATAATTTAGAGCATGATGTTTGGAAATATGTATATGTGTAGGTGGAATGAGTAAATAAAGACAATTAACATGTGTTTCATCTCACATACTTAGTACATTTTGGCTAATAACACTTAAAATCTATCTTCTCAGCAGCTTTCAAGAATACAATATGTTACTATTAGTCATCACCATGTTGTGTATTAAATTCCTTGAACAGCTACTTCCTCTATAGGAAATTTTGTATCCTTTGGCCAATGTCACCCCATCTTCTTCCCAGACCTGAACTCCTGATTCCACAATTTTATTGTAACATGCACTTAAAAGCTACTTTTGCTGAGTACTGAGTCCTTACTTGGATTCATGAATTAACGAAAATGGGAGAAAATCTTGACATTTCTGTCTCCATTTTGTATCTGTCTTTGCTCTGATCATTTCTCTCTGCAGTTGCATTATAATCACCTTGAAATTCCAGAAGGACCGAATTAATTGATAACATCTTTACAACAAGAGATGGAGGAATAGCAGAGCCTCTGCAAGACAAACCACCTGCCAGGTGTCAAGGACTCGTAGTGTACAAGGCCCCATCTGACTAACCTGAGGCAATGAGCATCTAGAACATACCTGTGATGAACAATTTAATAATTATTCATATTTCTCCCCTTACCCCCAATTCGTCCTCCTATTTAAACCTAAAGCAAATGTCTGTTCACAGAAGATGGCTGAAGATAGGTTAAAATGTTACCTCTTCTTTGCATGGCTGCCTGTGCCAGGCCTTCACCAGTACTAGTCTAGAAGACTGGATAGACCTGATCCATGAAATTCAGGATTTGGGGCCTAAAATATGCTATTTATATGAGGTCAGCATTTTTAGGTGCACATGTAAATGAGATCATATGGTATTTATCTATCTGTATGTGGGCTTATTTCAGCTATGATAATTCCCTCTGGGTTTTTCCAATTTTTGAAAATGACAGGATTTCTTTCTTTTTCTTAAGGTTGAATACTATTCCATTTAGTATCTACAGCACATTTTCTTTGCCCACTCACTCAGTGGACATAGTCTAAGAGCTTTTCATAAAATCTGCGCTAATCTACATTGACACCAACAGTGTACAACGGTCCCCCTTTCTCCATAATTCCACCAACTCTTGCTATCATTTGCCTTTTGACAATAGCCATTTCTATGTGGTACTGAGGCACATTTCTCTGGTGAATAGTGATAGTGACCGTTTTTCACACACCTGTTTGCCATTTAGATATCTCCCTTTTAGAAATGTCTACTCAGGTAACTTCCAATTTTTAACATTGAATATTTTTCTTACTATTGTATTGTTCAAATTTCTTATATATTTTGGATATTAATCCTTGTTTGTATGGTTCACAAATATTTTCTTGAATTTCCTAAGCTGCCTCTTCCTTCTCCTGATGGTTTCCTTGGCTGTGCAGAAGTCTGTTAGTTGTAAGTCCACTCTTTAAAATTTTTCTTTCTGTTGCCTTTGTTTTGCATTTTATATCCAAAAAAATCATTGGTAAAGCCAATGTCATAATTTTCTCCAATTTCTTCTAGAGCTTCAAGTCTCCCATTTGATCCTTAAACCAATTTGAGTGATCTTTGTATGTACTCTTCATCTGCATCTGGATAACCAGTGTTCCAGCACAAGTTCTTGAAAAGACTCTCCTTTCCCCATAGTGTGTGCTTGGCAAGTTGTTGATAATCCATTTCCTGTGAATGAAGAACTATATGGCTGTGCTCTCTATCTTCATCCTCTGGTAAATGTGCATGTTTTTAAATTAATATCATGCTGATTTGGTTACTACAGAATTGGAATATGTTCTTAAGCCAAGCAGCACAATTTGTCTAGCTTTGTTCTATTTGTTCTTTACTTCTTTGACTACTTAGGTTCTTTTGTAATTCCAAACTTTATGAATTTTTTTCTATTTCTGAGAAGTTAACCGTTGGGATTTATGTAGTAAAAAAATGATAGAAAAATTTATTAGAGAGGCGTATACTTTAATATACTGAAATCAGGTCTTCTCTAGAGTAAGGATGAGAATGACTTCCATTGGGATTTTAAAATGGATTACATTGAATCTGTAGATTCCTTTATGTAGTTTGGACATTTTTAAAAATATGAATTCATACAGTTCATGAACATGGTATATTTTTCTATTTACTTGTGTCTTTCTTCTTTTCATTTATTGGTGTTTTGCAATTTTTAGTGTATATATCTTTCACTCACCTTAGTTAAATAGATTCTTATTTTGAGATGCTATTGCAAAAGGTAATGCTTTCTTTACTCTCTGTTTTGCCTCTGGGGACTTACATTGCATTTTGTCTATTTTGTATTTTCTACTGTTCATTCTATTAATATGTTGTTACTCATGGTTCAGCTAGAAATTTTCAAGTTCTGAAATTTCAGATTCTGAAGCTATTTTTCATAGTAATTACCTCCTTCTCCAAAGCACTGGCTACAACTTCTAGCATTTTTGGGTTCTCTATGTCCTATACTCTGCCATCTCAATGCAGCAAAATAATTACCACTGTTAACATATTGTTCTCAAATTCATGATCCAGAAAGGATAGTCTTGAAGAAATACTAAATGATAGGAAGCTCCCCTCATCACAATCCCCTTTTGTCAGGTTTCTCAGCCATGCATTGACTCGTGTCTCATATTTAAATTCCATTGATACCTACGATTTGTTTAAGATAAGAAATTATATCCAGCCTTTGTTTCACCAACATGGCTAAAAAAGAACTCTTCAGAACTCAATGCTAATGAGAACGTAAAACAGGTGGTGAGAAGTTCCACTGAAGAACTTAATTTGGAATAAATAATGAAAAGAAAAGTATGTAGAAAGTGATAGGGAAATGTTAAATAATGCAATATCAATATTTAATATATTAACTTAGTTATTAAAGTCTCCTGTGGTAAATATTTTCATTGATTCACAGAATAGCCTAATGAAAATTATCTAAATCACTTAATGTGTGACAAATCAGAATGATTTCATTTAATAAACATTTAAGTATTCAGTAAAACACAATTATCTCAACTGAGTTCTATTTTATGGTAAATTGATCCAATATTAAACTATATTAGTATAACTATTATATAAAACATTATTTTCAGTCTTTTCTTCATTGTGTGTCTGTGTAGTAGATCCGCTGTTTCTTTACAGATTTTCCTTTGCAAAGTCATTTAACTTAATAGCTTCCCATTGATGAGTTCAGAGACAAATAAATTGCCTCACCAGTTTCTGGAAACATCCAGGATTGTGAGTTAAATAAAAAAGTTAAAAGAAAAGTAAATGGCTGGCTAATTATCATATCAATCTTGAATTCTAGCCCACTAATCCCTTCTTAAATTGAGTCATTTTGTTGGCTAACTAATGGAGAGATAAAGTGAAATGTGTATGAAATGTCTATAGGTGGTATGTTTCTAATTAAGCATTTCAGTGCATTTAAACTGAAAGTCACTGTGATAAAGTTAGTGTTTTAGTTTTCAAAATGAATTATTTATTGATTAAGCACCTAGGTGAGAGCTGCAGTTTCAAGTCTTAATCAACGTACATGGTTCAAAATGCGTGCTCTTTAAGTTCCTGCTTTCAGCTTTGTTAAATTAGTTAAACAAAATAAAGCATCAAATCTGAGTCATTATAAGAAACATGAAAATAGATTAGCATTTGCATGGCCACATCAGACAGTCATTCTTTAAAACTTGTATTTGATAGGTATCTTCATAATTTGGCTTATTACAAAATTTAGTATTAGTTTAATTACATTTATAACAGCGAGCACATTGCCAGGTTCCTGGGATTAGGATATGGCTGTCTTGTGTATGGGGTGGAGCTGGCTGTCTTGTGTATGGGGTGGAGCATGATTCTCCACATGTACAATACAAATCAGTTGCCTACTCTGATGAAGAAAGTTGTTTACATGACTTCATCTCCACAATAAATCTTCAAGACAATAAGCTTCCCCTCAGTTCAGGAAAATAATGCATTGAGGTCCACAATGCAAACTGGCCTAATGTCTAGGAGTCAGTGTAATTTTCATGATCCAAACGCAAGAGAGAACCCAAGTATAGCATTTGATAAGCATTGTTTATCTCCTGACTAACACCGCTTACCTGTCATGTGAAAGACACTTCTATTCCCCTAGATATGGTACGTTTCATGTTTGTATGTGATTCTCTACTCACAGGCCACAAATGACATTCCTCAGATAGTTGCCTTTCATAGAGACACTCTAATTTCCCAGAAAATGTCCTAGGATTTCTTTTTTGCTTTTTTGTTTTGTGTTTTAGTCTAAATGAATATTGGCTGGTTTGCTGTCATTTGGATCCAAAAGCACCTGGTTTAATACAGTTCTTCAATTCAACTGCTTTACCTTCCAATCATTATTTAGTACTCTTTCCAGTTTACAAAAGGGTTTCATATGTACATGATTTTATTTTATGTTTATTTTATGCATCTTAGATATTTTATCCATAAGTTAGAAAGAAACTAAAATCTGAGGAATCAGTTTTCCCTTTTATTGCATTTGTTACATAGATAGATGATAGATAGATAGACAAACATATAGATAGATGATAGATAGATAATAGATCGATAGACAGATAGATGATAGGTGACAGAGATGATGATGATAGAGAGATAGATGATAGAAGATATATAGATATATAATAGACAGATAGATGATAGATAGATGGATAGATAGATGGATAAAGACAGATATTGTTTGAGTCAATATTCCTCAATCAAGTCATTGCATGAACTCAGGGAGTATGTCATCTTATCCTTCACTTTACATGCAGAATTTAGCCCCCATAATTTGAATTAAAGATGACACTACTTTTATAGGCCCACTGTGACAAAATATTACCAACTGGAAAGATTAATACAAGAGAAATTTATTCTTTCATAGCTCTGGAGGCTTGAAGTCTGGCATTAAAGGCTTGAAAGGGCCATGCCCTCCAAAACCTGAGGGAGAAAATCTGTCATCACCTCTTCCTAGCTTCTGGTGATACGTTGGTGATAGTTGGTGCTCCTTGGCTCCAGCTGCAGGACTCCAATCTCTGCTTCTGTTCTCACATAGTGTTCTCCTCTTCTGTGTACTTTGTCCAATGCTTATAAAGTTGCCTATAATTTTGGATTCAGGGGCCACATTAGCGAAGTATGACCACCTCTTAACTGGTATCTGCAACTGCCTACTTCCAGATAAAGCCACATTCTGAGGTTGCAGTGGTTAGGATTCCAATATACCTTTTGAGAGACACAATCCTATACTAGATACTTGCATGACTAATAGTTAGATACGTTATATAGCATAAGGATCTGTTTCAAACATTTAATATAAGAGTATATGCGGACATGAAATAATAAAGACAGCTGTACTTTGGCGTTTTATGTCAGTAAGAGTGGACCTTTAAAAATAAAAGACATCATACTGCAGACTGTAGGGAATATCAAGTTAAAATGTAGAGAGTCAGATTTGTTATTCCCTAGACCTATTCTGCTCTTTGGATGATATTTTAGTGATAACACCCTCAGTCTCAGAGCCTGTGAAAGCAATCAGCCAGCTCAGGACAGCAGCCAATGCAAGAGTCGCCTTCTTGCTTCAAGTCCAGCTAGATGCTGATATAACCATCCCCTTCTTGCTTGCTAATTAGTGAGGGGCAATTATATTATGTACAGAGGCAGATTTACTGTGGAGCTAATGAAGATTAAGCTTCAGGGCCTTTCAATTGCATGGGTCCCTTCCAGGGAACTCTACCTAATTCAGTTTCACTAATGTTGTGTGCATTTTTGCCCAGATTGTAGAAGCTTCAGGCCTCACGAAACCTGGATGTGCCTTTGAACTAATTCTAGCAATAGCCAATTAATTATCTTACATTTTGATTGGCAGACTTTTAGTTCTCTAGAAATGGTAAATGTGTGAAACAGAGTGGTAGAATGAAAATCACACATTTTGTGTTGCCATAGCCATAATCAGAGTGTATTTTGTTGTATGGCATTTCACCAGCAGAAAATTGGTCCTTAATTTTTCAGTTACCAAGAATGACAGACTACTGTTCACAAATCAGAAATGGGTGAGAAGTGGAGGATATATGATGTAAAAAGCCAGGAATTTTAGCACTTATGTTACGTTCAGTGAATGCAAAAAGAGGAAAAGTGCAACCAAAATATGTGAAGTCAAGTAAGAAAATGCAGACCATGAACTACTTCAGCAGAGTCAGAGATGAGGGAACATGCTGCTGACGATTCTACTCTGGGGAGCACAGGGGCCACAGTGCTAAACGTCACATGGGTGGCACACAGGGGAAGACCATTGTCCAGTTAACCTGGGAATTGAATTACTGATTATTTATTTATTTGTTCTCTTTGATATTCTCCCATGTTTCTTTTGGATCTCACTGCTGCAGGAGTTCACTCTGGGGAACCTATAGTGCTTCCATTCATTAAGGAACATTTGAGGAACTAAGCCTTTTAAAAACAGTAAATGTTAAGTGGTAGAATTTCAAATAATGTGATACTTAGGGAAAATATATTTCTGACAGAAGATTATGGTGGGCATTTCTCAGATTATATCACAGAGGTGTGGTTATGCCCGAGACAATATTTCATTTCTAGAGTTTGTTCCAATCAGTCAAAATAATGCCTTCATTTTAACCTGATTTCTCTTATCCGGTATGGTATTGTTTAAAATGGTGCTGACCTCTATCCATCCTTCATCAATCCTTTGCTCTAATACAAACTTCTTGTTGAGGTGAACCTGACTTACTCTTTAATGCAGTCAATTATGTCTCAAACCATCCCTCAAACCCCCTTATCCTGTCCTTTTTCTTTTGCTCAGTCTTTTAACCTACTGGTATACATGCAGTTTAAGTGATTTGCCTAGCCTGCAAAAGTAAAGCAAAATTTACAACCAACTTAATTATCTCTCCCATTTTTCTATACAACTTTAATGCCTTATGTAGAATATTTTATATGATAAATAATCTCCACAAATCTTTTTTTTTTCTAGAGGATAGCCATTTCATGAAAGAGCCAGAATAGAAACTGCTTATTCCAACAGGGAGCCTTACAGCACGGCTTTCTTCAGTTTCCAAGGAAGGCACAAATATATTTTTGAAATGCATTGTGCTTATTAGTCATTACATGAATTAAACTGCATACCTACCATCAATATTGCTACCTAAATGGAAGTAGAACCTTTATCCTCAGTTCTTTTCAGATAGCATCAATTATTTAAATATACCCCTTAATTTTCACCACTATATTAAATATCCTTTCAGATTTCAATAATGCTTATTTGAATTTGCTTGGTTATTCATATTACACATCCCTCCTTATACAAAGTAACAAAGTTTCTTAAAAGAAATTGCATTTGCAGTTGAACATTTCTAAAAATATATTTACAACTAAAATAATTTCCCAAAATATGCATTTAATTTTGAGCTCTCATTTTCATAAAGAAAGTTTATTCAATTTTATATTGCTAGTTACCATTATCACTAATAATAGGTTTCCTCATTATGATTACAAACCATTTTGGACTCTGTTACTAAAAATAATACCTAGTCAGATGTATATATTTTGAAACTGCATTTAAATGTTTGGCAAATTGTGAGTGATGACTACAAGGAAATCCTGTGTTTTGCTCTGAAGCTAGTATCGGGTTCTAAGTGTGTGAGTTCCACAAGATGCATGGAGTAAGAAATTTTTGCATGATTGATCTAGAGTCTAGACATTGTCTGGTTCAAGGCAAATGCTTAAGAAATTTGTTGAATGACTGAACATCAAAAATGACGATAAAGAACTAGTGGTGGAAAAGTTTGTTAAATGCTAATTTTAACTCCACCTTCAGAAGGTTGAGTCTCCTGCTCACTTTAAATTAAACCTTACATTGATGAGACTTTTACAGACAGTGCGTACATAATTGTCAGAAGGGGTTCTTCAAAATGCTCCAAGAAATGGGAAAAGTATTCTCCTCAGTAGAATCCATTCATCCCACCAGTATTTATGTGAAAAATGTCAGTCTCCAAAAATCTCCAAAGGCTTCTCTAGGATATAGATAAAGTAGTGAGAAATAACACCACAATGTGCCTCACAAAAAATCTACTAATGCTGAAATAATCCCACATAGCAGTAATTTAAAATATAACATTTCTACAGAAATAATAAGTACATGAGCAGTACAAATTTATTTTTTAGAAGAATTATTTCCTAGAAAACATGTAATTATAAATCATGATAATATATTGTGCATTTCAAAAGTTAGAAGGATTTTGAATTTTTTTACCACAAAGAAAAAAGCAAAATTATTTGAAGAAATAGATATGCTTATCCCGATTTAAACATTGCACAATGTATACATGCATTGAAACATCACAGTACCATGTGTGTGTGTATTTTATATGTTAATTTAAAATTCATATTAAAGAGATAATTGAAAATTAGTCAAAACTGGCCTCTCAAGGGTTCCCACAGCAGCCTGAAGGCCATGTGGCTACTTGGAGCTGCAACATGCCTACATAGCCCTAGAATCCACTACAGATTTTATTTCAGATGAAAATATCTTCTTCCTAAAAAAAATTGCCTAGAGAAAATTAAAGTCTGCTCATTTAAAGGATTTAATTATTTTACATATTAATATGTTTCAAAATGAGTAGTTGTATGTATGAAACCTAAAGGCGATAGCTCCTTACTTTGAAAGTAGTTTCTGTGAAGAGACAGCGCAAGGATGCAACTGGCTCTTCATTTCAGTTGACTAATTTTTATGTGTTCAGGGTATAAGTGATGCTTGAAGGGATGGAGTCCCAAGTCACACAAGGGTACCCTGTGACAATTATATGATGGGAGTATTCATTGTGTCCTCCACTGCAGCAAGAGCAAGCACTGGAAACACTAACTCCACCTCGGTTTACAACCCCAAAATGCACATTACAAACATCTTGTCTTCTCCTTTGCTTTCTATGGAACTGACAAGGCATCAGACTAATACTTACTAACTTTCCAGTAGCAGATTTCCTGATAGAACTATGAATACTCAGTATACATCTCTGCAGAGTAGCTATAGGTCAGTTCTTAAAGAGGCTGACCTTCTGAGGGCTTTGGGAAAGTTATTAAAGAAACAAGCAAAAGGAAACGTACCACACTTGTTTAGAGAGGGAGCCCATTTGTAGTGTTCAGCAGAATCCTAATTTTTAAAACACCTACACATGTGCATGTAAAATGTTTTAAGTCAAAACATAACACACACATATGTATGATATTTTAAATTAAAAGAAAAAATAATTTTTGTTCAATTATTTCTTTAGGATATTTTTTCCCTCAAAACATTTTTAGTACTGTCTAACATTTCTCTGATCACCAAAGAAATTCTGAACGACAAGCCAAATTTACAAACTAGAAAAGGTAAAGGTGTTGCTGACCTACTTTGCTGCAACAAAATTTTACACAAGAAAAAATATATCCCCCTTCAGCATAAAGCAACTATTACCAAAATCTGCCACAGCGTGAATGCTTTCTCTTTAGACTTATTTTCTCACATTTAATCCACAATAAATTAATTTACTTCAATCATGTATATGTGCTCATATCACAGAATCATGGATGAAATTGTCGTATTTGTACACTATGTACAAGATCTTTGTTTACAAAAATTATTTCAAATGTTTTGGGTGTCTGTGAAACCAACAGCTCTTAACACTATGACCAAAAATTTAAGTTCTCCTCTATATGTCACACTCATTCGACAGTATTGTCTTCCTGAGGAGGTGTAAGATTTACCACTCACAACTATATGTAATCCATGACTGGTGATGTGGGAAAGTAAATAAATGTTTTAAAGTTAAAAAATAAGATATTAATTTAGAACATGGTTCTTTCATTAATTCTCACATGTAGCATATAGATATATGTATTTACACATATATATGTATAATTGTTTTTCATTTCTAAATTGTAAGTCACATGCTTATCTTAGAATGTTCCCATCAAGAAAGACAAACTTGCTCTTTTGAGTAAATTCATGTACATCATGCAATGATTGTTATTTTGCAATACATATAATCATCTCCATAACTGCCTTCTTTACTCAGGTGAAATTATTTTGAGAACAAAAATGTATTTTACCTACATTTTCTTCTTTCCCTCATTTCCTTGCAATATCTGAATTTGCCTTCTGACAAACGTCAGACTTACCTATGAAGAGATGACAAAATGCTCCATAGTACTTGATTGTGAATCAGACAATAGTGTGACCCAGCTTGAAATGGTATAAACTCTATTTTGGAATGAATCAGTCTACACCATTGCAATTAGAGAATAAGGCTACTTAAAAATTCATGACATTATATCTACTGTACTAAAAAACTTAATAACGATTTCTGTACCACTTGTAAAATGGCATGAAAATTGGAAATTTTAATATTGACGCCCAAAAGCAGTGAAGTGTATTCTACAGATACCTGTATGTATGAGATGTTATACCCTAATTAAGACTGGACATAAGAATGCTGCTGCCTAGCAAGGCATGGTGGTTCACCTCTATATCCCCAGCTCCTTGGGAGGCAGAGGTAGGAGAATCACTGTCTGAGCTTGGTCTGGGAAAAAGTGTGAGAACAACCTGAAAAACAAATTAAAAATAAAAAATGGCTAGGTAAGTGACTCGAGTGTAGAGCACTGCCTTGCAAGAAAAAAGTACTGAATTTGATTCCTATATCCCAAACAGAGAAAGAGAGAGAGAAAGAGAAAGAAAGAAAGAAAGAGAAAGAAAAATGATGAAAAATAAACCAGGACCCCAGTAAACTGGCTGAGAATTGGAACTGGTCTCTACTCTCCAAACCACACTACACAAAAGAGCCATAAACATGGACAAGTCTAAGTTCATCTGCATTGACTGAGCCAGTGAAGCAGAAAGAGAAAAGGGAAGGCCCTGAGTTAAGGACAACATAAGCACTCAGGGCTTCATTTCTCCAAGGTCTAGTCTATACAGAAGAGGCTCTCCAGACAACCAGAAAGCTCTCCAGCTATCTGGATGGGTAAACTGAGTATACTCTAACTGAGTATAACTCTTGCTTTTGTGAAGAAAGTCTCTGTAAAGTGAATGAAACATCCAGGATATGGTGGTAAGAAGCCTGTGAGTCATAGTGAGAGGAAGGAGCCATAAAGGAGTTACTACACAACTAGAGAATTACTATGCTATAACTAAGCAATCACAGAAATTATATTCTTGAAAATATTTGTACTGTGTTTGCGAGTGTTATCTCCACTATTATAATGATAACCAAGAACGTTAGCTATTACTTATTAAAATACTTCATGTGGGACTTGCATTACAAAATAAGAACTTCAATAGGAGTCCTAATTACATTTCAACTGAACACATCTTGAATAGTGTCAGCTTCCTTAGACAGAAGTCAATAACCCTGTGATCGTAACCCCTCGTTATTGACAGCGACTCCTTACTATCTACCACCGGATTTAATTCTTCATAATAAATGAAAGCTAAGTCTGTCAATATTAGAGCTGCATTTACTTTTACTGATATCACGTGCTATATAAAAATCCACTGGGAAGATTCTATATACAGTGAGATGTGTGCAAACAGAATTAGGCTATGTTTAGCCACCACTGAATGCAATGATATTTAGAAATTAAAATGATTTAGTCATTTATTCACCGTATATCTCTTATGCACATATGTGAAGGATAATGGTTGAAGGATTGGTATAATAACATGAAAACTGCCTAGTTTTTTTCTTAAAGTCCTCCAGTCTTGTAAAAATGTATTAATAAACAGAAAATGTAATTTCAATAGTAGAATAAAGTTTAGTGTAGAGAAGTGAAACGCAAATAGAATTATCAATTTATCTACCTCAGATCACAAAGGACTTATGAAAGAAGCCATTTCTGAAATGAAGCTTTAGGAATAAAATGTAATTAGCACTGCACAAAACAAGAAATGTGCTTTTGATCAAAAGGAACCAATGACACAGGGCAGGTAAAGAGTATGTGAACTCCACAGAATCTGGAAGCAAACATCAGAGTGAACTTGTTTTCCAGATACAGTTAGCTGAGGATGTAACAACAGAAAGTAAATGTTAAGATTGATTAGCATACTGATGGTCTGGGATTTTTTTCTATAGGACCAGTGTCAACACTTTCTCTGTAAAAGGCAACTGTGTTCTCAGCTCCTCTATGAATGCATGAAAGCTGTTATAGATGAATTAATGTGGGTGTCTGTGTTCCAACAAAGCTTTATTTACAAAAATAGAGTGGGCTGAATTTCATCCACAGACTCTAGTTTGTCAATCCTTCACTGGATAGCACTCATTAAGGCATTGAAATAATCATACTTGATTTTCAAAGGAATATTATTGGCAGTGATGTGTTGGATGAGTAGGGAGATGCCATAATGAGAGGAAAATATTTTTGCAATGACATTTATACACTTTTCACAACTGAAGCAATTAGAATGATAAGTGAATGAAGAAGATTGATTATCATACTATATGTGAGACATAATAACACGAATTAGTTTTAATTGACATAGAGGGTATAGGATGTGCTCAATCTATGGAAAAGTGAAGAAAAATTAAGCTTAAATGGAAGAACAAGTTTGTGACAGGGAGAAAATGGCAAACTCAGGGCTGGACCCCACAGGGTTTTTAGTACTAGGTAGGGTTATGGGAAAACATACCAGGTTGGCTCCCAGCAGATGAATTCTGGTATTTGTCCACCATTGAGAGTTAAAACCTTAAGTTTTTTTTTTTTTAATGATACCCATAAAAAGAAGATGTGGAAAACTGAGAAGTCGGTCAAGCATCCACTCACTGCAATCACAATTCATCCTTTCACCTTATCTAGTAAACATAACTACTCTATCAGAAATATCTTCTTCACCACTCTAAACTTAAGGTCTCGATATCAGGTCAGATGAATTCCACCCCTTCAAAGATTGTTAACTGTTCTGAGCCAGTGGGTCTCAAATTGAGGGGATGCTGTGGGGTTTTGTTTCTTTGTATTAAGGAATGTTGACTACCATCCAGTGCCTTCTTTACGGAGCTGTCCTACTTGAAATGTCCATTATCAAACACCAACTTATGCTAGTCAGCACATTTCACCCATCATTTGTGTGTTTTGGACAGGAATTTGAACCATGAGAGCAAATGTTGCTAAAGACTTACCCTGGAGCTTCACAGATGCCTGCAAGCTCATGGGTTAGCTTTGCTCCTGTGTCTTGCTATTAAACTTAGTGTAAAACTGAATTCTATGCATAGTCAGCCCAAAAGGGGCACACTAGATCTTGGATCTTGGGACACATTTAGTATCACAGCGAGGTCCACATGTCCTAATACTGTTACTTGTGCTTATAAATTCACTATTTAAACAAGCCAGTTGAAATTTCTCTCTCTCTCTCTCTCTCTTTTGTTTTGCAGTATCAGGGTTTGAAGCTGGGGGTCTCCCACTTTCTAGGCACTTGAACCATGCCCCCATTTCTTTAACTTTTTGGTTTTTGCCCAGATCCAGCCTTGGATCCTGAAACAGTCCTCTAACCTATACTTCACATGGCTGGAATGAGAGGCCTGAACCAAGATACCCAGCTTCTTTATTGAAATGAGGTCTTCCTTGCTTTTCTGTACAGGCTGACCTCAAAGCATGATCCTCCTATTCTCTGCTTCCTGATTAGCTGTGATTTCAAGTGTACACTACTGGGCCCGGCCAAAAAGAGCATTTTTTGCTGGAACAATATCTATCCGAAAAAAGCTGTGAATAGAGAGGCTTGGATAACATTAAAAAATTAAGGACTGGTGGGTTGGCTCAAGTTGTAGAGCACCTGCCTAACAAGCCTGAGGCCCTGAGTTCAAACCCAGTGTTGCCAAAATAAAAACAAAAAATTAAATTGATTCAGAATAATAGAAAAGAGAAGAAAGAAAACCAGAAATGGACAGGGACATAGAAAAAAATCACAATGGAATGAGTTTACAAAATCCATGAGAGTTTTTTTAAGGTCTGCATTGTCATCTACTATAGGATAATGAAACCTAATAAAAAAAGTTTTATATATGGTAACAGAGAAACTAGTTCCAAAATCTGTCAACCTAATGTCAGGTGCAGAAGCCAACTTTAGTACAGTTGCTTCTTGGGCCAATCTAGTTACGGGCTTTTTTTATCAAGACATGATGAGGTTACTTAGTACATTACAAACCTTAAAAATGATGGAGAAGTACTGATAACATATTTTTTACTTAAATGTATAATTTGCAAAATGTTTATTTGTATCATAAATCCACATTCACATTAGGCATATATACCAGCTGGATATAAAATTCTACCGTAATCACCTGTCATGGCTACAGGGATAGGATAGTTTATTAGATGTTTGTTAGGTGGTTATTAGGAGATCAATAAACACTAAGTCAGGTCAGGTCAACAGCAGGCCTTCATCAGGATCACACAGAAACTTCATTTGCAAATTCTGTATCATCCATTGCTCCCCAGTCATGCTCCTGCTAACTGTGCAAGATCTTAAAACTGTGCAAGATCCTGCTAACTATGCAGGAGTCTAATTAATTCTACATTATCACTTTCTTCAAAAATCTTAGACTGCAAAAGGAAGAACTAATAAGGCATTCTGGAAGATGCAAAAGGACACAATCTTAGGGAGAAAGATAAAGAAAAAATATTTCTACAGGAGGATGGAAAAGTTTTCTACTTGGTTGGAAAGAATCTAATCAGGTAAAAAGAAAAGACTTCAAGAAAACAGGATGGAAAAGAATGTGGCTGCAAGCCATAAGGAAAGTGTGTTCTTGCCCTAATGATGGGTAGGCAAACCACATGCTTCAGAGTAAGCATGGTAGGACAACTAAATGATATGACAGCCAATGCCTACCACTAAGGTGAGGACAAAGTGAGAAATCTCCAGATGTTAGCATGAACATGAAAGTTAGAAGAGCAAGTTGGATGCCAAAGTTGCATGATTCTCCAATCATAGCAATTATAAACTAGGTCAAGTCTACACAAAATCAGGAACTTTATACAAGCAGGGAAGAAGATGCTGGATTTTCCAATTAACTAGGGAATTAATGATTAACTGTGTTAATTAGTGTTATTAATATAGTCCTGGGGGACCTTGGAAGTTATCTTCTTGAGAACTCAACACCTGGGAAAGGCAAGCAAGAATGAACCATTGCTATGTGAATCTGAGATATGTTTTAATAATAGAGATTTACATATTGCTCCATATATAATTATTCAAACATGTGAACTCTCAAATTAGTTCCCCATCAATCATAGAACTAGAGTTAACATCAACTTGTGAACACTGTTAAGGCAACACAATGCTACATTCATCTTACCTACCATCTAATCTGAAAAACAACATTCTTCTTGCAACTGGCCATGTATATTCCCAGGCAGCTATAATTTCTACTCTGGAAAGTGTTATATGTCCTCCCAGGCTTTTGCTGATGATGAAAGGATAATTTTTGACACATTAATTGCTTTCAAAACTCAACAATTCAAAATCTCTACAAAACTTTTTGATCATATCTTCTGTTGTCCTATTTTCACTTGTCTCCTGACCTACAGATGAAATATATGTGTTATGTAATTTATCTGTATCAAGTCCATAAGCTATTGTCCTGCTTAATTTCTGAGGCCACTAATACCTTGGACAAATTTTACTATTCTTTTTAAGCTCTTTTTTATAACATTTTTTAAAAACTAAACATGCCTTCACCCCTACCCCAATGAGAAACCAGATGCAATATAATCTCAACTAGTCTGTAAGTGAAGATCAGGAGGATCATGGTTCAAAGCTAGTCCAGGCAAAAAGTGAGACTCCCATCACAACAAATAAATCAGAAATGCTGGCATGTCCCTATGATCCCAAATATGTGAGAGGCATAGGTAGGAAGAACACTGTCCAAGGATGACTGGCCTGGGAAAAAGTTATGAAACTTTATCTGCAAAATAAGCAAAAGCACAAAAGGGATGGAGGTGTGGCTAAAGTGGAAGATCGCCTGTAAAGCAAATGCAAGGACATGATTCAAACCAAACACATCTGAGCATGGGCGTACAAGCCTTTCATCTCAGCACTCAGAAAGCTGATGCAGGAAGATTGCAACTTTGAAGGGAAAGTCTTGGTTACACATCAAAACCCTATCACAAAAAATTAAAAATTGCAAGCAACCAAACAAAAATCAATTCTGTCCTAGACTTCTGCAGTCTTTCATCAAAATTATATGCACATACACACATGAAGATCAAATTTTAATTGATCAAAGTCCCTTAAATTAGTAAATTAACCTTGAAAATAAGTGAGCATTCATGAACATTAAAAGGAATTTTTCCTCTCTATTTGACTGTTAAATATCCAGAGATTCACTGCACTTCTGTTCTCCTGGAATTCACAGATCTAAGTGGTAATTTCTAAGCCTCTAGGGAGGGTTCATGATATAAACACATTGCCTGAATTCCATGTTTTCCACCTGTTGGCAGGGACCACATAAACCAGAGTGACCTCAGTATAGCATATGCGAGGCTCCCCAATCTATATTCTCTTTTTTAAATCCTGTACAAATTGTCATTCCATTGCTCTATGACAAAGTAAACCCTACTGTAGCAGAAAACCTGATGCACAGTTAGTGGGGTCATTTAATGAATTTCTGTTATCCATTTACTACATCTTTCACTTCAAGACAAAATTCCTTACTAATACCCTAAGTGAAATTCCTTGCTAAAACCCTATTCCCAAACTCTACTCTGTCTTTTGGCCATGCATTTTTTAAGGCAATGAACTGTTTTAGTGAGGTTTTGCTCTTGCAAAGGCATAGACACCCTAATGAGTAATGCTTGTCTTTATTTGGGCTCTCTGTGGCTGTTTTAAGCCCTGAATTCAAGTGCAAGTGACATATTACAGAAGTGCTCCTTAGAGGTGCCAGCAAAGGAATCAGAAGGAGAATAAGGAAACAGAAGAAGTCAAATCTGCCAAGAGAGCTCTGAACTGTAAATTGTGCCTTCGAGTTGGCTCTGCATTAAGACAAATGAGCAAGACTTTGTTCTCAAATCAAGTGTCCATTGGCACAAGGGTTTTTCAGGAGCACAAAGGTGACATAAAGTCTAGTCATGGTAACTCATGAGTGAGGGGGCTCTGGTGGCTCCCTCTGAAGAAGGTGGAGTTTGTCAGAGAATGTTGGATGGACACACAAAACTGGTAAAAAGTATCAAAGGTGACCCATAGGACAGGACTTGCAGAATAGAGGCATGAGGAATGTGAGGAAAATTCCCCCACACAGAATCCATTGAACTGGTCAAACTTCATCAAGACAATCATTCTTCTAAGTCTCACCACAGGTATTTATTGAACAATATCCAGAGAGCTAAGTAAACACAGGGAAGCTATAGTGTGTGAACCAAATGCGTTACCCAACATGGAGGGCTCCATGGTGAGGAAATGCAACCTGCCTCAACAGGCTCAAGAGCCATTGTCAGCAACTTCAGGGCACAGGAAGCTATTCAGATGTGTTTGTAGCCTAGGACCACTGGCTTACCTGACTCCATTGTGCAGATCTATGCTGTGCAAAAGAAGATACTGGTAGAAAAGGATGCATTGACTTATGCAGTGTCTTTTACATTTAAGAGATATGAGTGGCCCAGTAATTATAAAGACTATGGAACTGAGTTGTTGCTGTTGAGTGTCATTGTGTACTTTAAAAGCAGGTGAGAGGTTCAGGCCCATAATTCACCCATTTTCTCTATCAAAGCAAACTTAAAGGGTTCCATCACTTAAAGTGTTCTAACACTCGTCACCTGGAACTATAGAATTAATAAAGCAGAAAGTAGGCAGAGGACTTAGCGCTTAAATTTCAGAGAAGGCTACATTTTCAGGCCCAGAAAATCGTTATACCAAAGTCATATTCCGAAAGAAAATGTGTTGACAGTCAAACTTGAAATGGAGATCTCTGGGTAGAATCCCAAATATTTTCATTCTTCTGGATTTTCTGAGCATGTCTAAGAATATGCAATGTAAGACAATTGACATCACTGATTACTCAATATATTACTTTTTGTTAAAGTTGAGGCTACTGATAAAGATGACATTACAAAAATTGTCTTTCCATTATCAGTGGTGTTAACAGGTAGGTCCCCGAAAAGCTGAAGCCAGATGGCAAGGCAGGTGTAATTATATATGGTTGGCACATTTGAAATGGAAGCCAAATTAGAGTGATGACTTATAGCGATAAATCAGGATGAGCAGTGGACTGTGATGTTCCTAAGACAACAGACAAATGATTGCTTAGTGTTTACACTTAAAGGACATGAAGGTGAAATAACATCTCCACTGAAAACTTGTGTGATATTTGCATTTATACTATGGATACAAAAAACTGTGGTTTTCGTGGAATGATCAAGCAAAGCTATCAAAATAGATAAAACCTGAGGATTTAAGCACACTAATCCATGTCCTTCCCTCTAGTTTTCCTCCATTTTAGAAATGCAAAATAGAAAGTCGGGGAGATTATTGTCTTAGAATTTTTCTTTGAAATATTTTCATCATTCTTTAAAAGGAGCAAAGATATGGTGCACAAAAAAGGTCTTTTTCAGAGTTTGAAGATGTGAAGTCTCACGTCTTATCTAACTGTATCCAACCACTTTGGGATTTTTAAGATGTTGTAAGAGAGTGTGTTTGAGAATGAGAAAAATGTTTGTGCTTTATTCTTGATCTGTTTAAATGACAAACAATACATTTTATGATGCTAGCTTAAAGATATTTTACATTGAATGAATAAAACATTGAATCTCTATTTTCACTTTAAAAAATATATCCCACTATAAACAGTGATGAAGGATCGTAATCTGTGAGGGTTACAGGATCACCACAATGACTTCAGCTACCTCTTTTAACAATAGCTCCTTATGTCTTCACAAAATGCAGTTCTCAAAATCTTTATAAGCAGTCTTTCAGACATAAATATCATTTTCCCTTGCTGGTATAACTGGCAGCCACTTTTGCTAGGGAGGACATGACAAACATCAACATAAAAATTTTAGTTGTAAATACAAAGTTTTATCTTTTAGCATCTTATATTAGTTTATTCCTTTAATGGCATGTTCATGAAATTTTGCTAATGTATTAATGTCTTCATAAACATTCCAAATTATGTACCATAAAGTGTCAGGTGTTTACATGAATGTCTTCTGTAATTCATTTTATAATAGACAGAGGGGATTTTCCTAGAAGAAAGAAGTGGATTGACAAACCTTCCTGAACACTTTATTAATAAATTTTGCCATCAGTCATGTCAGTCAAGGTAATTCAACATTTCTAAATACCCACAGAGTTCTTATGCATTCATAAGGAATCATAACTTTCTTCTATAAAATATCAGTCACTACATTTTGAGAAATCATAAAAAAGTCATCAGAAATATTCCAGTCTAAATTTTATGACTATCTGAACTAAATTCTAAGCCAAATAGAATTATGAAAAAAATTTACAGTATTTCTTTTTCCATGACAATCGTGTGCTACTTTTGGTTCAGCTCTCTCTGTGATTTTCTTTCCAACAAATTAATTTTCTCTTAAAAATAACACATAAATATCTGGAAGATATAAAGTATCTAATAACAACACAACTCCATGGAAGGAGATCTTGCTGAGTTGCTCAAATGGTGGAGTACCTGCTTAGCAAGCATGAGTCTCTGAGTTCAAACCCCAGTACAACCAAAATAGAAAACCCTCAATAGAAGGAAACAAATCATGAAAATTGAGATCAAACTTAATCTTGCAAAGAAGATTTACCAAGTAGAAAATTTATGAATGTTCAGTGGACAAAATATTAATTGTGACTTAAATGTTAAATAAACAAAGCATCTGTATACCCTTGAGAGATTGTGTACAATACCTAATGCTTAAATTTCTTGCCTTCTGAATGTAAAATTCCAACATTGGGTCATGAAAATAAGGGTTTTTTTCTAAGCTGAATATAAATTACTCAGAAAAAATGTGAACAACTGAGAAACTTGTAAACATCTGATATAAGGTTTTCTAGCAGTCACATTAATACTATATCAGTAAATAATTATTAGTGGCCACTATTTAACTAATTTGAGAATTAATAGTAGAGCAGAGAGGAAATTTCACATTTTCATTTTACCAAAAGAAACCCTAGAGTGGGGAATTCCAAGATGGCGGCTAGAGGTAGGAAGCAGAAAGTGACCCTCCTATAGTGAAATCTTGGAGAGACGCTGGAGACACACTTTGCAGGCATAATCACTGAGAAAAGGCATAACTTTGACCCCTCCACATCTCCAGCCGGCACAGAGAATCTCCACTTCACGTTAAATGGAGAAACGAGGAGGCCCCTGGGGCCGCCAGTGGCTGGCGCCCATACGGCTTGGGAAGACGCGGACCAGGTGAGCTTCATGGTACCGCGGTACCTCCACAGACAAGCCTGGGCCAGAGCAGCATAGCCCCCTGGACAGACTGACCTCCACCCGGGAAAAAAAAAAAAAGAGAAACTGAGTAATAAGCAATAAGAACAGTTAAGACACGCTGGAAAGAGGGTGAGGCGCCCTGAGCGCTGAAGATTGGGGGGAAGGGAATCCTTCCCGGGACTGTAAATAAACAAGCCAGGCGGGCTGGAGAGCCTCTGGCAGGAGCGGGGCGCGCGCCCAGCAACCAGGAGCGGGGACGCTTGTGAGAGGAGGGAAGACCCACTTCCCACGTGAACTGTAAACAAACATGGCGGCCGGCAGGAGCAGCAGCACCGCCCAGTAAGCAGGAGCAGGAAAGCTTCTGAAAGTGGCAGTGGGAGGAAAACTTCAGAGGAGAGGGGGGAAGACCCACCTCCCACATGAACTGTAGATAAACACGCAGGCCTGACAACGCGGGGGCAGTGTCACCTTTCCCAGTGCTTGGGAAGGGGAAAGCCTGTAGCAGAGGCTCCCGCACACGAGAACTCTGAGCAAACAAAGCCTGTGGGACCAGGTGAGTGCTAGCTCACCCCAGAGATCTGCATAAATAACGCCGCCAGCTACAGGCTGAGAGCAGCAGGCAGGCAAGCCACAGTTGCAGATACCACTCTCAGAACTGCCTCCAGACGCTTTTTTTTCTTTTTCTCCCTACCTTTGATGAGAGAACAACCGAATTACACCTGCAAGCCGAAAAACTTACTGAAACTGTATTGCATTTGAACTGGGGACACTTGGTGGGGCTTTTTTTTTTTTTCTTGTGTGTGTGTGTGTGTGTGTGTGTGTGTGTGTGTGTGTGCAGTTTTGTTCTACTTTATGCATCCCCTTTGATGAGACAACTACAGAACAACATCTGAGGCACCAACTCCAAGACTGGAGATTGAGACGGACATCCAAATTATTAAGACTGAAACTGCATTGCATATAAACTTGGAAGTTTTTTGGTTTTTTGTTTTTTTTTTTTAATTTTCTATTTTCCATTTTATTTTAATTCATTTTTATATATAGATATTACTTTCATTTACTTATTTTTTATTTTTTTATCTTTGATTTTCAATCCTCTCTCTGTCTCTCTATTGTCTGTTCAGCTTAGTGTCGATTAGTACACTAACACTCCCTGTTTATACCTTTGAAACTCTCTTGTCTGATACCTTGTTTTGCTTTCTCCCTCTTGTCTGTATATTTGTTTTCCCCTTTTCTTTAACTTCTTGCTTTCCATCTCAGCTCACTCTTCCATTCTCAATATTACCATTGTTATTACAAGCTAGAAAATACTTAATTACACACAGTACAGGGACAGTAACAACACCAAGGACAATGACGGGAAGACAGAAAAAACAGGGAAACCAGTTTCCCCACAGCAAAAAATTAGTACAGGAACCAGAGGGGAATGAAGAGAACAGAAACTCAGATCCAGACTCCAACAAAATGAAGATAAACTATGCCAAAGGACCCAATGAAGCCCACAAGAATAATTTAAAAGAAGACATACTACAAGTACTCAATGAGAATTGTATAGAGATGATACTGGATAGGGTCAACCAAAATGTACAGGAGACACTCAAGAAATTCCAAGACAACAAAAATAGAGAATGTGAAAAAGCAAAAGAAGAAATAAAGGAAACCATAGAAGCACTGTATAAACACCAAAGTGAAAGAGAGAACACAATGAATAAATGGATAAATGAACACAGCACAAAAATAGACAAGATTAAAGAGGAAAACTGCCAGGATATGGAAAACCTCAGAAAAAAGAACGAAACAGAACTGCAAAACAAAACAGAAGGCCAATCCAGCAGAATAGAACAAACAGAAGACAGAATCTCAGAACTTGAAGATGAAATGGTAATTAAAGGAAAAACCGAAGAACTATTAATTAAACAACTCAAGACCTGTGAAAAGAAAATGCAAGACCTCACTGACTCCATCAAAAGACCAAACTTGAGAATCATGGGCATCGAAGAAGGAGAAGAGGTGCAAGCGAAGGGAATGCATAATATATTCAAAAAAGTAATAACGGAAAATTTCCCAAATCTAGAGAAAGATATTCCCATACAGATGCAAGAGGCCTCCAGGACACCAAACAGACCAGATCAAAATAGAACTACTCCGCGACATATCATCATTAAAACAACAAGTTCAGAAACTAAGGAAAGAATATTGAAGGCTGTAAGAGAGAAAAAACAAGTAACATACAAAGGTAAACCCATCAAAATCACAGCAGACTTCTCAACAGAAACATTAAAAGCAAGAAGAGCATGGGGTGAGATCTTCCGGGCACTGAATGAAAATAACTTCAACACCAGGATACTCTACCCAGCAAAGCTATCATTCAAAATAGATGGAGCAATGAAAGTCTTCCATGATAAGCAGAAACTAAAACAATATGTGACCACAAAGCCACCATTACAAAAGATTCTGCAAGGGATCCTGCACACAGAAAGTGACACCCAACTTAACCATGAAAAGGCAGGCAGCACCAAACCACAGGATAAGAAAAAGCAAGACAGTAGAGAGTAACATCAAGTTAGGTACACACAATCAAACCTTCAAACAACTAAGATAACTAAATGGCAGGAATCACCACATACCTATCAGTACTAACGCTTAATGTTAATGGACTTAATTCACCCATCAAAAGACACCATTTGACAAAATGGATTAAAAAAGAAGATCCAACAATTTGTTGCTTACAAGAGACTCATCTCACCGACAGAAATAAGCATATGCTTAGGATGAAAGGCTGGAAGAAGATTTACCAAGCCAACGGCCCCCGAAAACAAGCAGGAGTAGCAATATTTATCTCTGACAAAGTAGACTTCAAACCTACATTGATCAAACGAGATAAAGAAGGACATTCCATACTAATAAAAGAGGAAATAGACCAAAAGGAAATAATAATCATCAATCTGTACGAACCCAATGTCAACGCACCCAATTTCATCAAACATACCCTGAAAGACCTAAAAGCATATATAAACGCCAACACAGTGGTTGTGGGAGACTTTAACACTTCATTATCATCAATAGATAGGTCATCCAAACAAAAACTCAATAAAGAAATCCAAGATCTAAAATATGCAATAGATCAAGTGGACCTAGTAGATGTCTACAGAACATTTCATCCAACCTCTACACAATATACATTCTTCTCAGCAGCCCATGGAACCTTCTCCAAAATAGATCATATCCTAGGGCACAAAGAAAGCCTCAGCAAATAAAAGAAAATAGAAATAATACCATGCATACTATCTGACCACAATGCAGTAAAAGTAGAACTCAACAACAAAAGTAAGGACAAAAAACATGCAAACAGCTGGAAACTAAATAACTCATTACTTAATGAAGAATGGATCATCGATGCAATAAAAGAGGAAATTAAAAAGTTCCTGGAAGTCAATGAAAATGAAAACACAACCTACCGGAACCTATGGGACACAGCTAAGGCAGTCTTGAGAGGAAAGTTTATAGCCATGAGTGCATATATTAAAAAGATTGAAAGATCCCAAATCAATGACCTAATGATACATCTCAAACTCCTAGAAAAACAAGAACAAGCAAATCCCAAAACAAATAGAAGGAGAGAAATAATAAAAATAAGAGCTGAAATCAACGAAATAGAAACCAAAAAAACCATACAAAGAATTAATGAAACAAAAAGTTGGTTCTTTGAAAAAATAAACAAGATCGATAGACCCTTGGCAAACCTGACTAAAATGAGGAGAGAAAAAACCCAAATTAGTAGAATCAGGAATGCAAAAGGGGAGATAACAACAAACACCATGAAAGTCCAGGAAATCATCAGAGACTACTTTGAGAACTTATATTCAAATAAATTTGAAAATCTAAAAGAAATGGACAGATTTCTAGATACATATGATCATCCAAAACTGAACCAAGAAGAGATTAATCACCTGAATAGACCTATAACACAAAATGAAATTGAAGCAGCAATCAAGAGTCTCCCCAAAAAGAAAAGTCCAGGACCAGATGGATTCTCTGCTGAATTCTATCAGACCTTTAAAGAAGAACTGATACCAACCCTCCTTAAACTGTTCCATGAAATAGAAAGGGAAGGAAAACTGCCAAACACATTTTATGAAGCCAGTATTACACTTATCCCAAAACCAGGCAAAGACACCTCCAAAAAGGAGAACTATAGGCCCATCTCCTTAATGAACATTGATGCAAAAATCCTCAACAAAATAATGGCAAATCTAATTCAGCAACACATCAAAAAGATTATTCACCACGAACAGGTAGGCTTCATCCCAGGGATGCAGGGGTGGTTCAACATATGAAAATCAATAAACGTAATAAACCACATTAACAGAAGCAAAGACAAAAACCACTTGATCATCTCAATAGATGCAGAAAAAGCCTTTGATAAGATCCAACATCATTTCATGATAAAAGCTCTAGGAAAACTAGGAATAGAAGGAAAGTTCCTCAACATTATAAAAGCTGTATATGACAAACCTACAGCCAGCATTATACTTAATGGAGAAAAATTAAAACCATTCCCTCTAAAATCAGGAACCAGACAAGGATGCCCACTATCTCCACTCCTATTCAACATAGTACTGGAATTCCTACCCCGAGCAATTAGGCAAAAAGAAGGAATAAAAGGAATGCAAATAGGTAAAGAAACTGTCAAAATATCCCTATTTGCAGATGACATGATCCTATACCTTAAAGACCCAAAAAACTCTACTCAGAAGCTTCTAGACATCATCAATAGCTATAGCAAGGGAGCAGGATATAAAATCAACATAGAAAAATCATTAGCATTTCTATACACTAACAGTGAGCAAATGGAAAAAGAATGTATGAAAACAATTCCATTTACAATAGCCTCAAACAAAATCAAATACCTAGGTGTAAACCTAACAAAAGATGTGAAAGACCTCTACAAGGAAAACTATACACTTCTGAAGAAAGAGATTGAGGAAGACTATAGAAAGTGGAGAGATCTCCCATGCTCATGGATTGGTAGAATCAACATAGTAAAAATGTTGATACTCCCAAAAGTAATCTACATGTTTAATGCAATTCCCATCAAAATTCCAATGACATTCATTAAAGAGATTGAAAAATCTACTATTAAATTTATATGGAAACACAAGAGGCCACGAATAGCCAAGGCAATACTTAGTCAAAAGAACAATGCAGGAGGTATCACAATACCTGACTTCAAACTATATTACAAAGCAATAACAATAAAAACAGCATGGTACTGGCACAAAAACAGACATGAAGACCAGTGGAACAGAATAGAGGATCCAGATATGAAGCCACACAACTATGAGCAACTTATCTTTGACAAAGGAGCTAAAAATATACAATGGAGAAATAGCAGCCTCTTCAACAAAAACTGCTGGGAAAACTGGTTAGCAGTCTGCAAAAAACTGAAACTATATCCATGTATATCACCCTATACTAAGATTAACTCAAAATGGATCAAGGATCTTAATATCAGACCCCAAACTCTTAAGTTGATACAAGAAAGAGTAGGAAATACTCTGGAGTTAGTAGATATAGGCAAGAACTTTCTCAGTGAAACCCCAGCAGCACAGCAACTAAGAGATAGCATAGATAAATGGGACCTCATAAAACTAAAAAGCTTCTGTTCATCAAAAGAAATGGTTTCTAAACTGAAGAGAACACCCACAGAGTGGGAGAAAATATTTGCCAATTATACATCAGACAAAGGACTGATAACCAGAATATACAGGGAACTTAAAAAACTAAATTCTCCCAAAACTAATGAACCAATAAAGAAATGGGCATGTGAACTAAACAGAACTTTCTCAAAAGAAGAAATTCAAATGGCCAGAAAACACATGAAAAAATGCTCACCATCTCTAGCAATAAAGGAAATGCAAATTAAAACCACACTAAGATTCCACCTCACCCCTGTTAGAATAGCCATCATCAGCAACACCACCAACAACAGGTGTTGGCGAGGATGCGGGGAAAAAGGAACCCTCTTACACTGTTGGTGGGAATGTAAACTAGTACAACCACTCTGGAAAAAAATTTGGAGGCTACTTAAAAAGCTGGACATCGATCTACCATTTGATCCAGCAATACCACTCTTGGGGATATACCCAAAAGACTGTTACTCCAGAGGCACCTGCACATCCATGTTTATTGCAGCACTATTCACAATAGCCAAGTTATGGAAACAGCCAAGATGTTCCACCAGTGACGAATGGATTAAGAAAATGTGGTATCTATACACAATGGAATTTTATGCAGCCATGAAGAAGAACGAAATGTTATCATTTGCTGGTAAATGGATGGAATTGGAGAACATCATTCTGAGTGAGGTTAGCCTGGCCCAAAAGACCAAAAATCGTATGTTCTCCCTCATATGTGGACATTAGATCAAGGGCAAACACAACAAGGGGATTGGACTATGAGCACATGATAAAAGCGAGAGCACACAAGGAAGGGGTGAGGATAGGTAAGACACCTAAAAAACTAGCTAGCATTTGTTGCCCTTAACGCAGAGAATCTAAAGCAGATACCTTAAAGCAACTGAGGCCAATAGGAAAAGGGGAACAGGTACTAGAGAAAAGGTTAGACCAAAAAGAATTAACCTAGAAGGTAACACCCACGCACAGGAAATCAATGTGAGTCAACTCCCTGTATAGCTATCCTTATCTCAACCAGCAAAAACCCTTGTTCCTTCCTATTATTGCTTATACTCTCTCTACAACAAAATTAGAGATAAGTGCAAAATAGTTTCTGCTGGGTATTGAGGTGGGGGGGAGAGGGAGGGGGTGGAGTGGGTGGTAAGGGAGGGGGTGGGGGCAGGGGGGAGAAATGAACCAAGCCTTGTATGCACATATGAATAATAAAAGAAAAAAGAAAAAAAAATAATAAAGATTGCATCGTTGGCAATAGTAGATTCATTTTGAAACCCAAACAGCTCCTAGTACATGTCCCTTCAAAATGAAACAATTCCAACACCGCTCTTCTTAATCCCTACCCGCTTACTTCTGGGAATGGAATATGTGAGTAATCTCACTTGACTGTTAGAGCAGAATGATATCAGGAAACCGGCGAGGCGAATTCTCAGTTAAAACAAATGCATTCCGGGAGGGGGAGGAGGCGGGGATGAGGGGAAGAGATGGCCCAAACAAAGTATACACATATGAATAAATGTATAAACAATGAAAAAAAAAAAAGAAACCCTAGAGAAGTAAGAAGGACATCAGCACAGCCTGTTCTCTTTTAAACATACTAACGATAGACCACCTGGCAATGGCAGATGTATCTTCATACATGAGAGTCCTTACTGATGAAACACCTGTTGTGGGATGTTCCTACTCTGTTTAATCTGCTTATAAAAATCCTGGAAATATTAGATTGATCAGGGATTCTCTCAGGTACTTCTATGGTCAGTTGGTTGTGGTGTTGCTTGTCATGTAGTTTCTGGGAAACTTAGTATTTTATTATCATTATTATCATGAAAATAGTGGACACTCTCCAGATCTTACTTAAGTTCTACTTCTAGAAGGGTTGTGGTGGTGCATACTTGAAATTCCAGTAACCCTGCAGGCAGAGGCTGGAGGATTTGGAGTTCAAGGCTAGCCCAAGAAAAGTTAGTTGGACCCTAGCTCAGTAATAAAATACAAACAAAAAAGACCAAGGTTCTGGTTTCAATCCCCAGTTCAGCAGAAGCAAAATCAAAATAAACAGAAAAAAAAAACTGCTTTTAAACTACAACTGAAAGAGTCTAATTGTGACTGTTGGGATGTAGTCACCTCAAATCCTCACCAATTTCAGGTGTGTCCCCATGCACATATTATCACAGAGAGAGAGAAAGAGATTAAAGAACTTTCATGAGCCTATTTCTCATGGGGAGCCCAGTGAGCCACTGGACTGAGAAGAGTCCTACATGGTGCTCACAGTCAGTAGTATTTCCTACTGGGAAAGAAACCTTGTAGTATCCATGGGTATACGGGACAGGTGAGGGAATACACAGAGAATAGTGTACATAAAGAGATGCAGGTGTCCTGGTTGCTAATCTAACACTTTGGACATCAGACCTGCCAACAATCACATAATCACCATTGGTGCTGAAATGCATGACAAAGAGCCTTAGTAATGACAGGATGAAGATCACATTGACATCTTTTTGTATAACCATTACCAAAAAGGTAGAGAAAATCCCAACCCCTTCCACAAATACTGTGAAGGTAGGACGTAAGGAATCCCACTGGAAAGGTGGAGTGTAAGGAGATAGAGAAGAATCACAGATCAAATGAAAGATGCTTGGCAAGTGAATGCACTTCAGAAATACTTCTAGGTTGCTTACATGGTAAAAGATATTGAAAATTAACAACAGAATCCATCTTCATTTCTTCAAATATTTGTAAAGCTTACATAAGTACAAACAAAGTATAAGAGGCATGAAGCATTAATAACTAAGTTGTGACAATATTAGCAATCACTAACATTAGCCACAAGTTCCTGTATCAGTACCGGATATTTCAGGTTGGAAGGGGAATCACGAAAATTGCATGATTATATGTAAAAACACATTGCAGTTACATCGTAGAGCAAATCCACAAATCTCAGATCCTCATAATGGTTAAGTAAGTAGAGATCTAAATAGTGAAATTAACACACAGTCTTTTAAACTGAGAAAATGTTGTCTTGAACATTTTTAATTGCATAGTAAAAACTGATAAGCATCTGTGAAGAGTGTCACGAGTCCATTGTAACAAACATGAAAAATATACCTGAAGAGGTAATTGTATTAAAGATGTCATAAAGATTACAGTACCTTAATTAAAAGAAATGAATTACTTGTGTTTAATTACCCTATAATACATTAGTCAATAGGTAAACTCAGACTTATGATTATTATATAATACTCCTAGAAACTTGGATTAAATTAGTTTTAGAGCCATCTATGAAATTCTCACCTACCAACAGCCAGTCAAACCCAATTATAGTTTGTAATGTCATGGTTTGTTAGTTTCTGCATTTTACCCTCAATATTTTCTAAATGTATGTTTAATGATGATACAAAAACATAATTTCCAAAATGTTACTTCTATGCCAAAGTTTGTCCTATAACCCAGAGGCATTTGGATTAATGCAAAGCACAAACATACAAAATGTAAACGTATATTTAAGAGCTGCCTATACATTTTCTCCTTTCAATAAGTACAAATTGTTCTTCCTTAAGATAAGCATACATATTAAAAAACAACTTTATAAAAGGATAGGGACTGAGCACTGTATTAAAGTCTTTACCTAGCATGCACAAAGCCCTTGGTTCCATCTCCAGCATAGTTAAAAAGAAAAAAAGAAAGAAGCATATATGTTAACAACCTTAACACTCTTTCAAAATGGATTGCAAACAATTTCATAAGATTCATAAACCCCAAAACTGCTAAAAAATAATAAGGAATGGTTTTTGGTGGTCTATGCACATTCATTGAAACAATAGTGCACAGGTCTGAGGGAGTTCTTGTCAGCTTTCTCCATCTACAGAAAATACATTCTGTAAGTAAGAAGCTGTACTGCACTTATCTCAGGAAACTATTTTATTGCTAGTGGCAGTGTAATCAAAAGTTTTGAAACTCTGCTCAGTATATGAAGAAGTAGCTTAACAAGCGTGTGTACCTCCTCTAACCAGCTCCTCTTTCTGGATTTACAGAGTTTAACGAATCATTTAACAAATACAGCCTAACTACGCAAGCATATAAAAGTCAGATTCATTCATCACTGGAAAGCTCTGGCCACAGGGATGATGCTGGAATGTCTTACAAATTGGGATGAATTCAACCATTTTTTGCAAGTTGAGTCTCTCACAGCTCAGGTCTTGTTAAGGGTTGTGTAATGAATTTACCCTTGTCTTTAAGGTTTTAAATATTCTATTCTTGTCCTTTGGTGGTCAATCTTAAAATACAGCATGCTAGATCACCATGTAATAGTTAGGTTGGGGAAAGGTGATTTGTTGTACCAAAGCAAGAAGCTGTATCTCAACAAACACGTTTGAGTAAGTGAAGGAGGAGTCAATGCATGAGTGAGTGAACTGCCCAGGGAGAAAGTTATCAATTAAAATGGGTGCTGATTTCAGGACTCTACATCTTCCTGATCACTTGGCGATCTCAGGTAACAACATTGAAGGATGGAATGGTTACCCTGTTCTTTTCATGGCCAAAGTTGTTCCAATATAAAGTGCTTTAAAAAGGTACTGTGTACACATGTATATAAATGGAAAAATGAGACCAGTTGAAACTATTTCAGGGATGGGGGGAGATAAAGGAGAATGATGGAGGTGGCGAATTTTAGTATGATATATTTGATACACTGGAAGAACTTTTGTAAATGCCACAATGTACCACCAGTACAACAATAAAAAAATAATAATTTTGTTAAAAAGCTGAACAGCTCTATGCAGGATTAAGAAAACATTTTCTCTCCCATGGAATTTAGTGATAGCATTATGATAGGACTGATAAACCTAGAAAGACTCAAGGCGTTTATATCAGAGAAAGAGGCTAGACAAATCCTATAGTTCCCCCTACACATGCTTACCTTATAAAATGAAAGCAAGATAAATGGAATTAGCACCCTTGTCCCTCAAACAAAAAAGTTGAGCTGTAACTTTATTTCTTCCATGGTTATTTAAGTAGCCCAGAAAAGAGCAGTTCGTTTCTTTGTGTTTCAGTTTCTTTGTCTCTAAAAATTGGTATATTAGTTTTGACATCTGAAGAGTTATTTGAGAACAAAATGAAATTTTATCTCTAAAGTTGACTTGAAAATAGTTAAGTGCTATACTTATACTTATTAAACTTTTAAAGAGAGTTGATGAGTAGTAGAAACAGACATCTGAAGGAAGAAGAAAAGGGTGTTAAATATTTATGGGAAAATCTTGAAATTTGTATAGCCACAAGTATAGTCAGGATTATTATAAAGTAGGCTCACAAATAAAGCTCCAGGATTCCTCAAAATGACATTTTTCTGTGACAGTAACCATGGGACTTAGCCAGTGAGTCTTTAGGGAATGTCTTTCCCTGGTTTCACCTCAAGCTAACTAAAGAATTAAAAGCAAACAGAAGAAAAAGACAAAGCAGAGGCACTTGATTTTAGACCTCCTTTTGATCTTCCCATTTCAGGTAACCAGGATCTGCATTAATCTTATAACTGAGTACTGTTTCCCTTTAAGTCATTAGATGCCACGGGAGGCAGGGGACAGCACCTCCTCACTTGCAATTATGCCTCCTCTTCCATACCTTCCACCAGCAATCTCCTTGTTTCCATGTGAAACCAAGCCCTAGAGATTCTTTAGGGGAAAAAGATTATGGAAAAATGATCTGGGTTGAAAACCAGGAATTTAGATATTAGCACAAACAAAGTACAGTTTTCTAAGAAAATAAATTTCAGGGTGGGATTGAACTGAATTTTGGAAATAAGATGTACATGTCGCTGCATTTTATTATTAAATGTATATGAATAGGTCCTTCCTTCCCTTCCTCCCTCCTTCCTTTCTTCCTTCCCTCCCTCCCTCCTTCCCTGCCTCCCTCTTTTCTCTTTTCTTTTTCAGCTTTCATCATCATTTTTCATATTTTCTTTCTGTTTTAAATCCCAGTTTCCTTCCATTCCTCACTCTCTGTCCAAATTTCTATATATCCTTAATGTTTTCTTTGTTTTTTAATGTTTTGCTTTCTCTTTTTCTTTCCATTTTTCATGCTTTCCCCATTTTCCCTTTTTAGCTTTCATTGCTAAAAATTTTTCTACTATTTATATATTTTATTATAAAACATTTTAAATATGATATTTAGATTTCAAAAAGTTTATTAAAAAATGACAGACTGATGTCATTTCACCTCTTGGCCTTTCTAACAATCTATTGATAGTTTACCCAAAGCTTTCCTCAATGGAATTACTCTCTGGTTTAAAGAAAAGTTACTGAAGACAGAAAATTGCAGGAAACTCAACTTCTAACATCCTAAGGAGTTGCAGAGGATCTGCTATACATCCATCAACAGCACAAGGGAGACCATCCCAGCATGAAGAGATGAAGGTGAAGGGAAAGGCCAAAGAATCTGGGGACACTTATTTTCAGTTCAATTCATGTATAATTGACACATAAAGCTGTGTGTTTTTAAGGTGCCTAGCTGATATCTTGATGTACACATACATTGTGAAATGATTGCTCAAACCAAGCTAACTGACATATCCATCTCCTAATTTACTTGGTACTAATTTTTTGTAACCTGAATACCTTAAGATCTATTCCCCTAGCAAATTTCAAGTATGTAATCGGTTATTATTAACTATAATCACAAACTGTTAGGTGTACAGACCCAGTTTTTATTGACACAATCACCATTCTTGCTGGTTTTACCAAACCCAGTCCCTTTTGCCATAACAAGTAAGAAGAGCAAAGTTCTCTATTTAAAATAACATCAAATACAAATACTCATAAATCAAAGTAAATAACTATATCTTATTTTGGAAAAAATAAAAGGTATTTCAAAATGATTATCTGCTGTTTCATTATAGCATCAAGTTTCTGCATGCAGGAAAAGTAGTAAACACTCTACTGAAATATCCCAGAGTTGGACTTGGAAAGAAAAGATTTACATCCAGAAAATAAAATTATACACACACACATATGTACATATATTGTGTTTTAAAGTTATGTATTGAATACTGCATCAGATTAAAAAAGCATTTTATAATGCAAATAACTGACCTTATACTATAATGATATGTAAAGTGTATATGTTCAATTGATATGTATATGTCCAAGTGAGAAATACATATATTAGAAAATCATAACATGGAAACACTTTTATTATAGTTAAGCAAACTTCAATTTCAAATGACTGTATTCACATCTTTATCTTCCTGTGTTCATGCCATAGTGTGCTGATCTAAAGTATTTTTGTGAATAAGTAAATACATATATAAAATTCTATAATTTCCACAGTTAGATATTTTAAGTAACACACTGAATTATAAATTAAAATATCAATAAAATGGTGTTTCAGGGGAAAAATGGCAATGAATGAAAGGGTTTCTACAAATTGCCCATTATAAGGTGACACTTCACACATATTAAAACGAGAGGGCAGGGATACTAGACCATGAATTCTGGTCAGTGATGTCGTGTATCTAAGCACCACACAAGCTGGCTGCCTGGGTGGCAAATCCCACCCACAGAGTACTTGATTGGGTTGTAATTCTAACATGCAAAGTTAATATTCACTTTGGAAAATATTAAAAGAATGGCAAAAAGACGTATATTTAATATACATGTCTAATTGTTCACTCACATATCCTATTATTGCAAATGTATGCATATCATATTCCAATATTTCTTATTATTACTCATTTAAAAATTCTTTGACTTTCAACAAAGGTTTAAGGTAGACTACCCTAAAATGAATGGACTCTTCTAAACATATGTGTGTGTGTATGTGCATATGTGTGTGTACGTGTGTGTGCGTGTCCTTACATGTTACTCTGCACCTATGAGGATCATATGAAGGTGCTGAGTGAGCAAGGTATAGAACAAGTGTGAAGAAACAGCAAGCACACTTTTCACAGTGATTATTAGTTGGGGACAGAAGGAAGTTAGATAATGAATAGCAAAACACAGTCACACATGCAATAAGTTCAAATGTTCTACACCACAGTGGGGTTACCCCATAGTTCACTATGATCTCTTAATAATGATAAGGAGATGGAAATGTTAATTACCCTGATTTGCTCCATTTGCATGACATCCAGGTATTGAAATGTCACAATGTAGCTCCTAAATATGCAGAATTATGCATTAATTTTTTTAAATGTTTAAGAAGTTGGATATTCTTACAACCATGATTCAATCATTATACCTGACAAA